>NW_020527908.1:0-229503 GCF_003368295.1 Carassius auratus
ACTTTTCATAAAAATGAAGATTAAAAATCATAAAAATCCCATAGACTGCATTGAAAAGCCTCTGCTCAACTGAACATTCCGTGAACTCCAACTGTCAAAAATTCAAATCTAAACACACTGAAGCCCATTAGACTCAATCAGACTAACCTATGTACTATTACTAACCCATTCAAACTCATTCAAACTCATCTATCTATCTATATTCAAACTCTATCTATCTATCTATCTATCTATCAAACTCATCTATCTATTAAAACTAATCTATCTATCTATCTATAATCAAACTCATCTATCTATAATCAAACTCATCTATCTATCATTCTATCTATATCAAACTCATCTATCTATCTATATAAAAACTATATCTATCTATCTATCTATCTACTATCATCTATCTATCTATCTATCTATCTATCTATCTACTCATCTATCTATCTATCAAACTTATCTATCTATATTAAAACTAATCTATCTATCTATCTATCTATCTATCTATCTAATCTATCTATCTATCTATCTATCTATCTATCTATCTATCATCAAAACTCATCTATCTATCTATCTATCTATCTATCTATCTATCTATCTATCTATCTATCTATCTATCTATCTATATTCAAACTCATCTATCTATCTATCTATCTATCTATCTATCTATATTCAAACTCATCTATCTATCTATCTATCTATATTCAAACTCATCTATCTATCTATCTATCTATCTATTCAAACTTATCTATCTATCTATCTATCTATCTATCTATCTATCTATCTATCTATCTATCTATCTATCTATCCTAACAACATGCTAGTCATGCTAAAAATCATGCTAGCAACATGCTAGTCGCATGCTAATCATGCTAAAATCATGCTAGCAACATGCTAATCATGCTAAAATCATGCTAGCAACATGCTAATCATGCTAAAATCATGCTAGTCGCATGCTAATCATGCTAAAATCATGCTAAAATCATGCTAGCAACATGCTAATCATGCTAAAATCATGCTAACAACATGCTAGTCGCCTGCTAATCATGCTAAAATCATGCTAGCAACATACTAATCATGCTAAAATCATGCTAGCAACATGCTAGTCGCATGCTAATCATGCTAAAATCATGCTAGCAACATGCTAATCATGCTAAAATCATGCTAGCAACATGCTAATCATGCTAAAATCATGCTAGCAATATGCTAGTCGCATGCTAATCATGCTAAAATCATGCTAGCAACGTGCTAGTCATGCTAAAAATCATGCTAGCAACATGCTAGTCGCATGCTAATCATGCTAAAATCATGCTAGCAACATGCTAATCATGCTAAAATCATGCTAGCAACATGCTAGTCGCATGCTAATCATGCTAAAATCATGCTAGCAACATGCTAATCATGCTAAAATCATGCTAGCAACATGCTATTCATGCTAAAATCATGCTAGCAACATGCTAGTCGCATGCTAATCATGCTAAAATCATGCTAGCAACATGCTAATCATGCTAAAATCATGCTAGCAACATGCTAGTCGCCTGCTAATCATTGCTAAAATCATGCTAGCAACATGCTAATCATGCTAAAATCATGCTAGCAACATGCTAGTCGCATGCTAATCATGCTAAAATCATGCTAGCAACATGCTCATCATGCTAAAATCATGCTAGCAACATGCTAATCATGCTAAAATCATGCTAGCAACATGCTAGTCGCATGCAATCATGCTAAAATCATGCTAGCAACATGCTAATCATGCTAAAATCATGCTAGCAACATGCTAGTCACATGCTAATCATGCTAAAATCATGCTAGCAACATGCTAATCATGCTAAAATCATGCTAGCAACATGCTAGTCGCATGCTAATCATGCTAAAATCATGCTAGCAACATGTCAGTCGGCATGCTAATCATGCTAAAATCATGCTAGCAACATGTTAATCATGCTAAAATCATGCTAGCAACATGCTAGCAACATGCTAATCATGCTAAAATCATGCTAGCAACATGCTAATCATGCTAAAATCATGCTAGCAACATGCTAGTCACATGCTAATCATGCTAAATCATGCTAGCAACATGCTAGTCGCATGCTAATCATGCTAAAATCATGCTAGCAACATGCTAATCATGCTAAAATCATGCTAAAATCATGCTAGCAACATGCT
The DNA here is from genome assembly GCF_003368295.1 of Carassius auratus. Classification (NCBI taxonomy): domain Eukaryota; kingdom Metazoa; phylum Chordata; class Actinopteri; order Cypriniformes; family Cyprinidae; genus Carassius; species Carassius auratus. Next base: position 2,158 of record NW_020527908.1, read on the forward strand.
AATCATGCTAAAATCATGCTAGCAACATGTTAATCATGCTAAAATCATGCTAGCAACATGCTAGTCGCATGCTAATCATGCTAAAATCATGCTAGCAACATGCTAATCATGCTAAAATCATGCTAGCAACATGTCAGTCGCATGCTAATCATGCTAAAATCATGCTAGCAACATGCTAGTCGCATGCTAATCATGCTAAAATCATGCTAGCAACATGTTAATTATGCTAAAATCATGCTAGCAACATGCTAGCAACATGCTAGCAACATGCTAATCATGCTAAAATCATGCTAGCAACATGCTAATCATGCTAAAATCATGCTAGCAACATGGTAGTCGCATGCTAATCATGCTAAAATCATGCTAGCAACATGTTAGTCGCATGCTAATCATGCTAAAATCATGCTAGCAACATGCTAGTCGCTAGTCGCATGCTAATCATGCTAAAATCATGCTAGCAACATGCTAGTCACTAGTCGCATGCTAATCATGCTAAAATCATGCTAGCAACATGGTAATGTTAGATGTTTATCTCTCTATCCATCTATATTAAAACTAATCTATCTATCTATCTATCTATCTATCTATCTATCTTCAAACACTATCTTCAAACTCTATCTACCTATCTATCTTCAAACTTTATCTATCTATCTATCTATATTCAAACTCTATCTATCTATCTATCTATCTATCTTCAAACTCTATCTATCTATCTATCTCAGACTGAAAACCGTCAAACTTAAAACTTTTTAAACTTCTTAAACTTTTCAAACTTTTCAAACTTTTCAGACTTTCTGGTCAGGCTTTCTCAAGCCAACTTAAAGTTTGTCTTGACGAACTTTTTTATCTAGTTATTATTATTCTTCTGAGACAAAATTATCAACTCTAACTCCTCCTAGAGCTTTAACTCTACAGACTCCAAACTCGGACCATCTCTTCAGACTGATCTCGCCGGGTGTGCTATATCTTTTCTAACTGATCGGACTTACGGTTTTCATAAAAATAACGATTAAATATCATAAAAATCCCATAGACTTACATTGAAAAGCCTCTGCTCAACTGAACATTCTGTCAAACTCCAACTGTCAAAAATTCAAATCTAAACACACTGAAGCCCATTAGACTCAATCAGACTAACCTATGTACTATTACTAACCCATTCAAACTCATTCAAACTTATCTATCTATCTATCTATCTATCTATCTATCTATATTCAAACTCATCTATCTATCTATCTATAATCAAACTCATCTATCTATCTATATATCTTTCTATCTATCTTCAAACTCATCTATCTATCTATCTATAATCAAACTCATCTATCTATCTATCTATCTATCTATAATCAAACTCATCTATCTATCTATCTATAATCAAACTCATCTATCTATCTATCTATAATCAAACTCATCTATATATCTATCTATAATCAAACTCATCTATCTATCTATCTATCTATCTATCTATCTATCTATCTATAATCAAACTCATCTATCTATCTATCTATCTATAATCAAACTCATCTATCTATCTATATATCTTTCTATCTATCTATCTTCTGACTCCTATCTATCTATCTATCTATCTATCTATCTATCTATCTATCTATCTATCTATCTATCTATCTATCTATCTATCTATCTATCTATCTTCTGACTGTTTCTATCTATCTATCTATCTATCTATCTATCTATCTATCTATCTATCCTAACAACATGTTAATCATGCTAAAATCATGCTAGCAACATGCTAATCATGCTAAAATCATGCTAGCAACATGCTAGTCGCATGCTAATCATGCTAGCAACATGGTAATCATGCTAAAATCATGCTAGCAACATGCTAGTCGCATGCTAATCATGCTAAAATCATGCTAGCAACATGCTAATCATGCTAAAATCATGCTAGCAACATGCTAGTCGCATGCTAGTCATGCTAGAGACATGCTAGCAACATGCTAATCATGCTAAAATCATGCTAGCAACATGCTAGTCGCATGCTAATCATGCTAAAATCATGCTAGCAACATGCTAGTCGCATGCTAATCATGCTAAAATCATGCTAGCAACATGCTAATCATGCTAAAATCGTGCTAGCAACATGCTAGTCGCATGCTAATCATGCTAAAATCATGCTAGCAACATGCTAATCATGCTAAAATCATGCTAGCAACATGCTAGTCGCATGCTAGTCATGTTAGAGACATGCTAGCAACATGCTAATCATGTTAAAATCATGCTAGCAACATGCTAATCATGCTAAAATCATGCTAGCAACATGCTAGTCGCATGCTAATCATGCTAAAATCATGCTAGCAACATGTTAGTCGCATGCTAATCATGCTAAAATCATGCTAGCAACATGCTAGTCGCATGCTAATCATGCTAAAATCATGCTAGCAACATGCTAGTCGCTAGTCGCATGCTAATCATGCTAAAATCATGCTAGCAACATGGTAATGTTAGATGTTTATCTCTCTATCCATCTATATTAAAACTAATCTATCTATCTATCTATCTATCTTCAAACACTATCTTCAAACTCTATCTATCTACCTATCTATCTTCAAACTTTATCTATCTATCTATATTCAAACTCTATCTATCTATCTATCTCAGACTGAAAACCGTCAAACTTAAAACTTTTTAAACTTCTTAAACTTTTCAAACTTTTCAAACTTTTCAGACTTTCTGGTCAGGCTTTCTCAAGCCAACTTAAAGTTTGTCTTGACGAACTTTTTTATCTAGTTATTATTCTTCCTTTTCTGAGACTAAAACTTCTGACTCTAACTCCTCCTAGAGCTTTAACTCTACAGACTCCAAACTCGGCCCAGCTCTTCAGACTGATCTCCCCGGGTGTGCTATATCTTTTCTAACTGATCGGACTTACGGTTTTCATAAAAATGAAGATTAAAAATCATAAAAACTCCCATAGACTTACATTGAAAAGCCTCTGCTCATCTGAACATTCCGTGAACTCCAACTGTCAAAAATTCAAATCTAAACACACTGAAGCCCATTAGACTCAATCAGACTTACTATGTACTATTACTAACCCATTCAAACTCATTCAAACTCATCTATCTATATATCTATCTATATAATCTGACTATTTATATCTATCTATCTATCTATCTATCTATCTATCTATCTTCAAACTCATCTATCTATCTATATTAAAACTCATCTATCTATCTATCTATCCATCTTCTGACTCCTATCTATCTATCTATCCATCTTCTGACTCCTATCTATCTATCTATCTATCTATCTATCTATCTATCTATCTATAATCTGACTGTTTCTAATCTATCTATCTATCTATCTATCTATCTATCTATCTTCAAACTCATCTATCTATCTATATTAAAACTCATCTATCTATCTATCTATCCATCTTCTGACTCCTATCTATCTATCTATCCATCTTCTGACTCCTATCTATCTATCTATCCATCTTCTGACTCCTATCTATCTATCTATCCATCTTCTGACTCCTATCTATCTATCTATCCATCTTCTGACTCCTATCTATCTATCTATCTATCTATCTATCTATAATCTGACTGTTTCTAATCTATCTATCTATCTATCTATCTATCTATCTATATATCTATCTTCAAACTCATCTATCTATCTATATTAAAACTCATCTATCTATCTATCTATCTATCTATCTATCTATCTATCTATCTATCTATCTATCTATCTATCTATCTATCTATCTATCTATCCATCTTCTGACTCCTATCTATCTATCTATCCATCTTCTGACTCCTATCTATCTATCTATCTATCTATCTATCTATCTATCTATCTATCTATCTATCTATCTATCTATAATCTGACTGTTTCTAATCTATCTATCTATCTATCTATCTACCTATCTTCATAGCAACACTCTAGCAACTATCCAAACCAACCTAGAAACCACCCAGGGTATCCTAGCAACCTCATACCAAAATCTTAGAAACCACCCCGGGTACCCTAGCAACCACATAGCAACACCTTAGCAACCACTCAGGGTACCCTAGCAACCGCATAGCAACACCCTAGCAACCATCCCAGATACCATAGCAACCGCATAGCAACACCTTAGCAACCACTCAGGGTACCCTAGCAACCGCATAGCAACACCCTAACAACCATCCCAGGTACCCTAGCAACCGCATAGCAACACCTTAGCAACCACTCAGGGTACCCTAGCAACCGCATAGCAACACCCTAGCAACCATCCCAGATACCCTAGCAACCGCATAGCAACACCTTAGCAACCACTCAGACTACCCTAGCAACCGCATAGCAACACCCTAGCAACCATCCCAGATACCCTAGCAACTGCATAGCAACACCTTAGCAACCACTCAGGGTACCCTAGCAACCGCATAGCAACAACCTAGCAATCATCCCAGATACCGTAGCAACCGCATAGCAACACCTAAGCAACCACTCAGGGTACCCTAGCAACAACTTAGCAACCACTCCGGGGGACCCTAGCAACCACATGGAAACACCATAGCAACCACTATGGGTTCCCTAGCAACCGCATGGCAACACCTTAGCAACCACTCTGGGTACCTTAACAACTGCATAGCAATTAACAAACTTTTTAACTTAACTTAAAATTTAATTTTAAACTTTAAAATTTCTGGCCAGGCTTTCTCAAGCCAACTTAAAGTTTGTCTTGACGAACTTTTTTATCTAGTTATGTTGGCTTGGCAACAAGCCAACATACTGTTATGCTATTTAAACTTCTTCTTTTTCTTATTATTATTTTTCTGACACAGAAATTCTAAACGCTACTCCTCCTAGGGCTTTAAAGCCACAAGCCCCAAACTCGGCAGACACCTGCGGGATAGAGCGGTGCAGGTTGCTATATCTTTTCAGAATGATCAGACTTAAAGTTTTTTTTTTATTAATTTTTAAATGTAAAAACTCATTACCCATAGACTTCCATTGTCTGAGAAAAATCGCGCCCCTACTGGTTGCAATACCCGGAGTTTTGTTTACTTTCACTTTTACATTGGTTAAAAATACAAGTAAATAATACAATTTCCCTCAAACTGACAAGCTAAACCAACATATCTGATTACAGGGGTCAGGGCTCATTAATAATTTATTTCTGGGCAGAGACCAGTCAGACGAGAGAAGAATCACGGCTGGTCAGCTGCTGGAGGCATTGTCTCTTAGAGCTCACAACGAGCGAATTTATTCTTATTTAAGACCTTTTAAAACGGCGATTGCACGCAATCCACACGTTAGAGCACACCAAGAGCTAAATTCAGATGTTTCTGAACTGTTTAAAGTAATAACATGATATATTCGCGGCAGCCAACTGCCCGCGAGCTAGCGATGTATTTCTCTGAACACTTGAAGTCCACAGAGAAATTACAGCCTTTCACATTAAAACACTGCAGCGAAACGGCACAAAACAATTAGAAGAATATATTATACACATGAAAATGAGTGTTTATATGTGCTTGTGAGATTTATCTGTCAGGCTGAACATCGCAGCGATTGCTCAGCGTTGCATAACATGGTAAAGCAGGGAGCTACACTGAGACCAAAAGGGTCGCATGCATCACTGATTATTTTTGTACCTACTTATGTGTTATGCTATGATTTAATTTGACCATTTATTAAAACAGAAATGTGTATTTTAAGAATACGTTTTATAACGTAAATTATGTCTCTGGCCAAAGAACAGAGAGAAAGACGAGAGAGAAATGAGCGCTTCCAAAAATAATATCACAGCGAATTGCACGAATCCACCCATTAGAACACAACAAGAGCAGAATTCAGGTGTTTTTGAACTGTTTATGTGTGCAAAATGAAATATAATTTGACAGCGTGATACAGCTTATGAATACTGGAAGGAAAAAAGTCACGACAGCCTTTTAACTCTGGAGTCGATTAATGCATAAACGCGTTTTGAGTCATTTTCTCCTGATAACCCCGACAATTACTTAAATTACACTTTCAGTTTTAATCGTACCGATAAGAGCAATACATCAATCGAATCTGTAAAGGGTCCACATTTTTTTGGATACAAACATAATAACAACAAAACTTTGTGCACTTATAAAATAAAGATAACAAACAAGGTGTGCTGTCTCCAGCCTTGGTCTGCGCTGATCTTCATTCACAGCACGTCATTAAAATGAACTGTAACTCCATGAATACTCAACGAAGAGACATGAGAGATATATCTATAGAAAGCTTGACATGTCTACTTTTAAACCAAACAAGTGCTGCCGAACAAATATTCTGTGATAAAGTAATCCATATCAAAACAACGCGATATCCTTTTTTCACGTCTAATGTGTATGGAAGGCCAAGAGGGTCAAATATACACGTGAATTTTAACGTGTCTCTGTAAAGGGTCTACTTTTTTTTGGATACAAACATAATAACAACAAAACTTTGGGCACTTATAAAATAAAGATAACAAACAAGGTGTGCTGTCTGCAGCCTTGGTCTGCGCTGATCTTCATTTACAAACACGTCATTAAAATGAACTGTAACTCCATGAATACTCAACGAAGAGACATGAGAGATATATCTATAGAAAGCTTGACATGTCTACCTTTAAACTAAACAAGTGCTCCCGAACAAATATTTTTTGATAAAGTAATCCATATCAAAACAACGCAATGTCCTTTTTTCACGTCTCCCTCATTATATCTAATGTGTATGGAAGGCCAAGAGGGTCAAATACACGTGAATTTTAACACGTCAACAACACGTTAAATACGTATATTTCATGCGTAGACAACACGTATTTAATATTATTCATTTATCGGCGCTGCACAACATGGTAAAGTAATTTATATATATTTTTAAGAGCTTCTTAAAATACTATATTACTCCGATATTATATCCAATATTAGTTAACGCGTTAAATACGTGTTGTTTACACATGAAAAATCAGCGGGTATTTAACGTGTATTTCACGTGTTAAATACACGTGAAATACACTTGAAGTACAAGTTAAAAATCAGTTTGAAGAGGTCAATGTCATTGGCTGCTGAGGACTTGGGTCAAAACACTTCTGTGAGCTTAGAAGGGTGTACCATTCATAGACAAGCAACCACCATTTAACATGCTATAGATCAGCTTATTCAGCCTTATTATTTAGTCTTTTTTCTTTTCCGTTTTGTATAGCCTATAGAAATAATATATTTAAGTTTCAGTTTTATGAAATATTTATTTTATAATAAATATTAATTAAAATTTTGATTAAAATTCTTTAATTTTTCAGTGATGTGTGATAACTTAAAATATGTTGTCAGTACTATTAAAATAAGATTCAATTGAATGGTATTTAGGAGATTATGGTTTTTGCATGACTTATTTCACATTCAGCTAGACAACCCTATCGTAGCTGTTTTCATAGCCTAGGCTTTTTATTTAAAAAGAAAACAGCAAGGGACCATGGAAAAAGACTGTCGCAGGTGTATTTTTTTATGGTATTATTTATTTATTTTTTTGGCAGCGGGGCAACTCAAGAATGCTAGGCACACAAGTACTGTGGCTCTTTTGCCCCATGGCCAAGATGGCCAAGCCAACATCAAAGTTAGTTCACTAACTTTTAATTCTAGTTATTATTATTATTCTTCTGAGCCAAATTTTACACACTATCTCCTCCTAGAGCTTTCAAGCTAGAACCACCAAACTCGGGTCAGACCTTCAGACTGGTCTGACTCGGGTTGCTATATCTTTTCTAACTGATTCGGCTTATGGTTTTCGTAAACCAGACTACCAAAACCACCTTAAATCCCATAGACTTTCATTGCGGGGGTACAAACTTTTGAAAAATAAGGCTTATAATATATTTAAGCTGTCTACTACCAGGGCAAACCTTAAAAACTCTCTACTGAGAATACAGCTAAAACCAGCCTAAGCTGATCAGTTGTTTTGGCTAGTCTCCCAAACTGGTTTTTAAGTGGTTTTGACCACTCTCACGCTGGTCTTAGCTAGGTTTTAGCTGGTTTTTACTGAATCCACTGTTTTTAGCTGGTTTTTGCCAGATTCGCATAGAAACATGCTAACAACATGCTAGTTACTCACTAATCAGACTAGAAACATGCCTATAACATGGTTTTAAAGTGGTTTCGGCCACTGTCACGCTGGCCTTAGCTGGTCTTAGCTGGTCTTAGCTGGTTTTAGGTGGTTTAGTATAGAAAAATGAAAACAACATCCTAGTTACTTGCTAATCAGACTAGAAACATACTTCTAACAAGTTTTAAAGTGGTTTTGGCCACTGTCACGCTAGCCTTAGCTGGTCTTAGCTGGTTTTAGGTGGTTTTCTTTACTGAATCAACTGGTTTTAGCTAGATTATCATAGAAACATGTTAATACCATGTTAGTAATTTGCTAATCAGACTAGAAACATACTTCTAACATGGTTTAAAGTGGTTTTGGCCACTGTCAAGCTGGCTTTAGCTGGTCTTAGCTGGTTTTAGGTGGTTTTCTTTACTGAATCAACTGGTTTTAGCTAGATTATCATAGAAACATGTTAACAACATGTTAGTAACTTGATAATCAGACTAGAAACATACTTCTAACATGGTTTAAAGTGGTTTTGGCCACTGTCAAGCTGGCTTTAGCTGGTCTTAGCTGGTTTTAGGTGGTTTTCTTTACTGAATCAACTGGTTTTAACTAGATTATCATAGAAACATGTTAATAACATGCTAGTAATTTGCTAATCAGACTAGAAACATACTTCTAACATGGTTTAAAGTGGTTTTGGCCACTGTCAAGCTGGTCTTAGCTGGTTTCTAACTGAATCAACTGGTTTTAGCTCGATTATCATAGAAACATGTTAACAACATGTTAGTAACTTGATAATCATGTCAAAAACATGCTTTTAACGGTTTTAAAGTAGTTTTGGCCACTGTCACGCTGGTCTTAGCTGGTTTCTAACTGAATCAACTGGTTTTACCTGGATTAGCATAGAAACATGTTAGTCATTTGCTAGCCATGCTAGCCACATGCTAGTCACATTTTAATCATGCTAGCAACATGCTAGTTGTATACTAATCATTCTAAAAACATGCTAGAGACATACTAGCAACATGCTAATCATGCTACAAACATGTTAACGACATGCTAGTCACTTGCTAATCATGTTAATAAAATGCTAGCAACATGAAAATCATGCTAGAGACATGCTAGCCACATGCTAATCATGCTACTAAAATGTTAACAACATGCTAATCATGCTACAAACATGCTAGCAACATGCTAATCATGCTAGCAAAATGTTAGCAACATGCTAGAGACATGCTAGCCACATGCTAATCATGCTAGAAACATGTTAGCAACATGCTAATCATGATACAAACATGCTAGCAACATGCTAATCATGCTAGCAAAATGTTAGCGACATGCTACCAACATGCTAATCATGCTTGAAACATGCTAACAACATGCTAGAGACATGCTAGCCACATGCTAATCATGCTAGAAACATGTTAGAAACATGCTAATCATGCTAGAAACATGTTAGAAACATGCTAATCATGCTACAAACATGTTAGCAACATGCTAATCATGCTAGCAAAATGTTAGCGACATGCTAGCAACATGCTAATAATGTTAGAAACATGCTAACAACATGCTAGAGACATGCTAGCCACATGCTAATCATGCTAGAAACATGTTAGCAACATGCTAATCATGCTACAAACATGCTAGCAACATGCTAATCATGCTAGCAAAATGTTAGCGACATGCTAGCAACATGCTAATCATGCTAGAAACATGCTAACAACATGCTAGAGACATGCTAGCCACATGCTAATCATGCTAGAAACATGCTAGCAACATGCTAATCATGCTAGAAACATGCTAGCAACATGCTAATCATGCTAGCAAAATGTTAGTTACATGTTAACAACATGCTAATCATGCTACAAAAATGCTAGCAACATGCTAGCAACATGCTAATCAATCTAGAAACATGTTAGCAAAATGCTAATAAGGCTACAAACATGCTAGCGACATGCTAGCAACATGCTAATCATGCTACAAACATATTAGCAACATGCTAATCATGCTAACAAAATGCTAGCGAAATGTTAACAACATGCTAATCATTCTACAAACATGCTAGTGGAATGCTAGCAACATGCTAATCATGCTAGCAAAATGCTAGCAAAATGCTAATCATGCTACAAACATGCTAACGACATGCTAGTCACTTACTAATCATGTTAATAAAATGCTAGCAACATGAAAATCATGCTAGAGACATGCTAGCCACATGCTAATCATGCTACTAAAATGTTAACAACATGCTAATCATGCTACAAACATGCTAGCAACATGCTAATCATGCTAGCAAAATGTTAGCGACATACTAGCAACATGCTAATCATGCTAGCAAAATGTTAGCGACATACTAGCAACATGCTAATCATGCTCGAAACATGCTAACAACATGCTAGCCACATGCTAATCATGCTAGAAACATGTTAGCAACATGCTAATCATGCTACAAACATGCTAGCAACATGCTAATCATGCTAGCAAAATGTTAGCGACATGCTAGCAACATGCTAATCATGCTGGAAACATGCTAGTCACATGCTAGAAACATGCTAGCAAAATGCTAATCATGCTAAAATCATGCTCTCAACATGCTAGAAACATGTTAACAACTTTGCTAATCATGCTAACGACATGGTAGTCACTTGCTTATAATGCTAGTAATATGTTAATCACTTTCTTTTTTAATCTTCTTAACTTTTCAAACTTTTACATTTTTAAAACTTTTTAAGCTTTTCAAACTTTCTACATTTTTCTAACTTTCTGGCCAGGCTTTTTCAAGCCAACTTAAAGTTTGAAAACAAACTTTACTATCTAGTATATCTTTATGATCTCCTGTCGTAGGACATAAACACAGGGATCCTATTCTTTGGTACATGTGCATACAGGTTGGACTTCTTTGATGAAAACACAACAAACACCATCAGGCTACTTATTGATATAGAGTAAACATCTCTTAACCCTCTAAATTGACCTTTTATTGGAACAGAGGCCTTTATTGAACTTAACGGCTGTGAATAACAGCTTATTAACCCCCGTTCTCTCTTCTACCCTCTCATGATGTTTTCTGGTGGCTTTAACTCTGAGCAATTATGAGAACAGCTGCATTTAATTTTAGGTTTTATGTATTTGATGCTACAGTTTAAACGGTGTAAAAGACATTTGGACACTATGTTTCAAACTTCTAATCAAGAGGATTGGAGAACATTTGATGTAATTTTAAATGAATGTACTGTACTGTAGAGTAGTTCTACTGCAAAAAATACTGATGTAGAGTTATCCACCATTCTGTCTTTGCAAAAACAGTATGCATAATAAAACAAATGTAACAACATGTGGTTTAAAGGTACATTTGCGTGACTTCCACACAGAAGTCAACTGTTAAGGCAATTAGCCTGCCGTAAGCTCTAAATCATTTCAGACTGAGAGCGCCCTGGGACATAGCCGTTTCCTCTTGCCTTAAACAACTAAACACTCTGAACAACTCTACTAGATGTTTTGTGTTAAAGATTGACTTCATTGGTAGGATGTGGATCTCCATGGGCCCCTTTGGCACAGGTTTTGGGACAACATTCCTAGTTCTACCCCCAATAATGTCTCTGACTGTAGATTAAAGGAATAGTTTACCCAAAAATGAAGTTTTGCTTAAAGTTAACTGACCCTCAGGACATCCAAGATTTAAATTTAAGGTTCAAATGCCTAAATTATACATTTGATTAGCTTTTCGTTTCACAAGACATGAACTGATGGACTGTGTATTATTGTGATGTTTTCATCAGTTGTTTGGTCTCTCATTCTGACGGCACCCATTCCATTCACTGATGTTATGCTAAATTTATCCAATTCTGTTGATGAAGAAACAAACTCATCCATTTCTTGGGTGGCCTGAGGATGCATCAGTTTTCAGCAAATGTTCATTTTTGGGTAAACAATTCATTTACTGTAAGTTTTTACCTCCTGATGCTCTGTGATTTTTATTTCAGAATGACAGCCCCCAAGACAAAAATCTATAGTTTCCAGCAGTTTAGGAGAGTTGATGGTTTCTGTTTCATTGCACGTCAGTTATTTTTCTTTTCCCCAAATTCTATGGGAAACTGAAGTGTTAATATTCAGAGGATTGAGTGAACTTCCAGATCCAGCGAGGGGCTTCCCATCTCTCCCCAAGAGAATCTGCTAATATCCTCTGTCATGAAAAGACATCACTGGCACAGAGATGGAGACCAAGAACAGACTGAGGAAAAGGCCTGAAATTAAGGAAATGCAGTAGACAACCAAAACACATAAAGATGTATCGTTGCAAAAGTCCTGGTAAGATAGCTGCTGAAACTGTCCCAGCAATAATGTATTCAATTACCCACCGTATATTCCTACATCTGGCGGAATTCATATAGCTTACCAGATTTAGTTATTGTTGGTTGGGAAAGCATATTTTCCAAGGCAAGGAATAAAAAACAATGACAAATGACTATTGTTCATTTCCCTCTTTTTGATCTCCATCAACTAACACAGTGACCACAGGCTCTCAAATCCCCCCTGCAGCATTCACTGCATTCACCACGATAGCCACTTAAAAAGACTTCTTCTCTGTCTGATTTAAATAAAGGAAAGCAGTTCCAGACTCTCAGACATTTCCATGCTTTTGCTTTCCTTCCAGTTTTGCGGAAAATGAGATGCATGTGCTGCATGAAAGACCATCACTCTTCTGAGTGGATTTATTGTAGGCTAATCAATAAAGTGAAGATAGGAGACAAGGAGTTCATGTTCAGGAAGAATAATAGACAAACGAGCAACAGCACAGGCAGTCAAACTGAAAAGAACGAGTCAGATGAACAGATGAGGTGAACGTCTGAAACTGACCGTTTCTGAAGTCATTAGTGGTTAGGGGTTGTTGACTCATAACAAAACAAGTTGAAGTAGGCCATTAATAGTAAGGAGCTTTCTTTCTTTTTCCTGTCTTGTCTGTCAGTGGTTTATTATTTATTACTCTTTTATAGTTTAATCTTGTCCATGGTTATTGTTAAATTATGCTTTCAAGAAATGTGTGATGATATTGTCAAACATTTCATCAAATGTGTGTGCTGTGCGGTGACAGATCATGTGCAGTGCTGTTCTGAGGCCATAGAGGGCAGTGGGGAGAGAAGATACTACTTAGTGGTAAGTCTATTTATGGCTGTTCATATTTTTGATTTGAGGTGTAAACGAACCCTTAAGCATTAAACTTCTGCTTAGATTTCATCCCGCAGAGACAAACAATGACACCAGAAGTGATAAAGTTTGGTGAGAAGAGGTGAGCTGATGCTTATGCGGTATGGCCTATTTTATTCTATTGAATAATTTAGCGAATTAATCATTAACCAAGATATTTGAATACAATAGAAACGTGTGACGTGCTCATTTAAATTGGACCAGTAAGAAAACACCCAGCCAACTATAAATAATGCTCTTTTTTTAAAACTACAAAGAATACTGTAGCGGTGCACCTAGAAAACACTCACATTATTGTATTTTCGTGGAGGCAACTTTTGCACAGGCATGAACTAAGCTTATTTTCTTTAGAAAATATCTGAGATTTCTGAATCTGAGTTTGGTCAACTAAACTCAAACTTCCAGTGGAAGAGGTTGTTTGCTTGTAGGTCTGACAGCTGTGTTGCATTAATGTTGCAAGCCAAAATGCAGAGGCCTAATGAGTGACTATTTATTTAAATGCATTTCAAATTAGAAGCCTTTAAAAATTGTATAACATACTACAAATGCATATAAAAGTTTTTTTTCTTTTGTTTTTACTATTTCATATTTAAAGCAGCCTTACAGAAACTCATCATTACCTTTTTTCTTTGGTGCACATTAAAATAAATGCATACATGCCAAATATTATCTAGTTACACAGTAAGATTATGACTGGCATTGTGTTCATTAAATACATTATTTAATATGCAAGGCATACTTAACTTGTGAAGACAATGATTAGCCTAATTGATAGTTTTTGTCTATCCTGAAATTGCTAGAGAGATGCAGACTGGTCAGTAAAGCACGCCTCTTTGTCTGGATGGTAAAGTTGGTATGTGTGTGTGTGTGTACGTGAGAGAGATGGAAACTTGACACACCATAGAACAGGAAGTTTGCACTTGACCACAGACCCTGACAAAATAAGACCTCAGAACTTAAAATAGCTCTCATGTGACAAATATAAATCCGTGACGTTACTAACAGTACTTTCTCGTTTAATATAAAAATAAATAAATAACCAATTTATTTCTTAAATTCTCATCGAAATAATATAATGAAATCTTGACTATGAAAACACTCAGGCATCGTGGAGTCAAAAAAACAACAACAAAAAACTAAAATTACTACAATGGCCTAATTCGCTGGGTTTAAAAAGTTTGCGATTGTTGAAATAAAATAAAATATGATGCTGTTTCCTTTCATTTGGTACTAAATAACACGAGGAAACTCATGATCTTAAGTAATCATTGTGGCTTTGGCTCTTGCACAGCTCTGCAAAGAAGTGTTAAACTCTTTTAGGCTGTATACAGGAAGTAGATATGGCGGAACTTGGAGATGCTGTTTGCGTCACAGGCAAGTTTAGCAGAAGTGTGATACACTAAATGAGACAGTCTTAAGGAGCTTGGTCGGAGACAAGACCGCGAGAAATGGAGGAGGACATCAGAAAGAAGGGGATGCTGTATTTACAACAGCAGCGGTTTGGGAAGGTAAGTGCTTTATTTACCTGGGGACTTTTGAGGCGGGGGAACGTCAAGAGACAATATCAAAGAACAGTCGTCTTCTTTTATGGTAATGGTCTATCATAGAACAAAATGAAGGCTGTACTAAAGGCCTGAATGCAGGATGTAGCTGATCCACTATGTAAATTACAACAAAATAATGATATCCATGAATTATTATAAAACCCTGTTTTGTTGGATCCTTTTCTGTTTTTTAATGTCAAATAATTGCAAAATGTTCTGTTGCAAAATACTACTGGCCAGTTGATCCTTTTTTATTTCCTGTATAACATCTACAATGCTGAGTGTGTTGTACGTAAAATTGCAGAGCAGCTGTTCATATTGTAGACAATAATATAATATAATATAATATAATATAATATAATATAATATAATATAATATAATATAATATTAAAACAGGTTGTAAATTATTTTTTTTAGGATCTATCCAAACATTAAGGCCTCATGGAAAGAAACCACTAATGTACTCTGGATGTTGGGTAGTACTCCAGTGCAAGCATATAGATCACTTCAAGTTGCTTCTCTTTTTTTAAATGCACTGTAAAAATTTGCTGTAAAAAAAAAAAAACACCATCATGGAGTAACTTAATGCAGTAACTTAACAACTTAATGCAGTAACTTAACAGTAACTTAACAACTTAATGCAGTAACTTAACAACTTTACATTAACTAATTAACAGGGTTTTACCGTAGGATTTTTACAGTCTTATGGCATTACAATTACAACATTTTTACAGTGAATGGAATGTAATGGATTGGCTGAATTAGTTTTACCCTCCTTGCATCTAAATATACGATACTGAAATAACTAATAGAGATTTGGGCATCAGATATTAAAGGTTCCGGTTTTTATAAGGGTGTTTTTATAATGTATGTGTTTTTATGTGTGCCATTGTGACCAAAATTATATTCCAATTCACAAGTGAATGAAAAAGATAAATGCCAAAAAAATAAAAATAAATAAATAAATAAATAAAAATAAATAAATATATATATATATATACACACACTTGTGTACAGCTTGCTGGGCTTATACATTTCAATTAGCAGCCTTAACTTTGCCTAATTTGAACCACATGTTTGTTGCCAAATACTCAAAATTAGTAGAGCAATTAAAATGAAAGAGAAATTCGTGGATTGTATTAAGCTCACTGGCAGTGTCATGAACAACTTCCTGAACTGTGAACGTGATCCACTTTAACTTGTTCATATTCTCATCTAAAACCATTTTCACTTCATTTTGATTGATTGTCACTGATAATATTGTTGGTTCTGCCATATGGGACTGCAGTAGAGGAATAACCTGTTGGCATAATTTAGAGGACTTCTGGGCTTCTGGAGTCCATTAAAGTGAGCTAATGTTAGCAACAGGATCAGTTTTGACTCTTTAGGAAACCACATGCAGGGTTTTGCATCTGTAATAGATTATGGTGCTGGATGAGGGCATGGATTTCTCTGAAATGGTAGGTATTGCCGTACTATAGAGATTCTCTGAACTCTACATCATATTATTTCCTGACTGAGAAATAACACTGTCAGCTGATGCTCCTTTGATCCAACAATCCTCAAGCACTTGAGCGAATGTTAAAGCTGGAATAAATTCTCATGATCTTAATCAGTATTCTTCATGTGTGTCTTATCGATATTTATACACAATTTCCCTTTGGACAAATTGGTGACTATTAGTTTAAATATATTTATGTTTCAATGTGGGAACCACTTCCCATTTTAGGGTAACAAACAAGCTAAAGTGCAGATTTATTGGTAATATCACTGACATTATGAAAACTATATTCACTGCACTATGGGGAAGAGTTGGATAAAGTGTGTCGTTGGGTAAGACGTGCCACCCCTAAGACTAAGCAATTGATTATTTAACAAACTAAATAGTGTGGGGTAAAGTGTGTCACATCTTTTGGGGTAAGCTGTGCCAATGTTTTAAATATATATATATATATATATATATATATATATATATATATTATTTTAGAACAGTGATTTTAAACTTTGATTCTAAACACAGGCATGTTATTAAAAATACTATTAATATTACAAATACTAAGTATGTTAATTGTATCACCACATCAAAATGGCCATAATATTAAACCTGCTTTATGATAGTGTGATTAATGTGCATTAAGATGAGATTTTAAGATAGGATTGTGCATGATTCATTAGTTTTTTGGGGGAAAAGTTTAAAAATGTAAATCATACGACCCAGTGATACTCATCAACACCTGAATCAAGTTTTGTCACAAGACAATATTTTATGGCTGTAATATGTTAGGTGCTTTTTTTTTTTAATGCTGTTTGGTATTAGACATCCTGAAATATAATAAGGTCCATAAGTTTAATTTCTCTCATTTTTTTCATGCGGACAATGCAAATAACTGAGAGTATGACAGTTTGCGTCACTTTCAGCCATTTATCTCCTCTCTGTTTCAGAAATGGCGAAAGGTCTGGTCCGTGCTGTACCGAGAGAGCTCCTGCTCCATCTCTCGCCTTGAGTTTTTTGAGTTTAAAGATGGAGCTGGCAGCACGCTGGAGAGACCCAACCGCAAACAGGAAAACAAAAAGGTGAGCAACACCCGTGGAGCTCAAATTTTCCCTGTACTACAAACATTACAAATAAGATGTGGCATGTTTGAGGAGAGTGATGTAGATCTGTGATGTGCCATGGTACATAAACAATCAAACTCGGTGGGGGGTCATGCACATGGTTTATGTGTGGGCGGACATGTACAGACAGTTTGCAGGAAGTACAATTAAATCTGTTTACACTTTTGCTAAGAAATGTGACAAAAATGCTATCTTTTGAAATTAATGCAAATGGATAATGATCCATTCCTACCCAGTCAAATGGAAAATCTGGACATCTTGTAGCATATAAATGCTGATGTGTATGAATCAGATTCAACTTGTCAAAATATTTAAGCAGTTTAGAGAGTAAATGAGTAAATAAGGTTGTCCAAAAAATTTGAATACATTTTTTTAAAACCTCAATTAAAGCATTTTGCGTGCGTGTGTTTTTTAAACAGGTGATAAAAATGAATGACTGCATTCGCGTTTCGGAGGCTGATGTGGAAGGCTGTCCAAGGGATTGTGGACCTTTTTTGGTGGAGACGACTGAAAAGACCTTTGTTTTTGCCGTTGAGACAGCAGAACTCGACGAGTGGATCCAGAGACTCTGTGAAATCGCCTTTCCGGTATTTAACACTGCTTTTGAAAACATTTTCATCTTTTCCTGTTTTGGAATATTGTGGTGCAGTGCCTCACTTGCAGGGTTTCCGCAGGGTCTTAAAAAGTCTTAAATGCAGTTGTATCACATTTAAGGCCTTAAAAAGTCTTAAATTGTACAAGAAAGTCTTAATTATGATTTCAGGAGGGCTTAAATTTGGGGACGGAAAGTCTACGTGGATCTAGTCTTTGCATCTGTTTGTTTGATGATTGATTGAGATCTCCTCTGTTGGAATAGAATTCTCTAGAAGGCATAAAACAGGGTCCTGGTAGAAATGTGGTCCTAGAAATGCAGTCCTGAAACCGCAGTCTCTAGTATTGCAAGAACATAGAGCTGTAAATGTGAACTGGTGGATCACTAAGAACCAAATGGCATCATAAAAGTCTAACATTTGAGCTTGAAAATCTTGCAAGAAACCCTGATTTGACACCTGATTGCAAAAGTACAGAGCGGATATTTTAGAGTTTCCAGGTCTGGTCCTGTCTTTTGTTCTAGGCTTTGTAACTCTAGTTGCGTTTGCGAAGATCTTGTTGCATGCCAGTTTAACAGACTTTTTTGCTTACTTCGGCCATCAGCTAAGACTGTATTGTCTTTACTGAAATCTTGTCAACTCCTAATGTTAAAATTTCTGCAGACGTGAGGATTGAAATGCAGCAGCTTGCCAAGGTTTTTTTTTTTGTCACCTCAGCAGATGTAAAAGCCCTTCATAGCTAAAACAGAAACCTACTCTTGTGACTCACGGAGCTTCTCATGCCGCTCTAGTTAAATGCTTGTGCAAAAGAAGATCTTCTGTTTCCAGTGAATGTGTTTTTTTTCTCCTTTCATTACAGAAAGGAAGTTGTTTTCATATCTTATTGTACAATATGTTTGTGTTGTGAGTGACCATTATAGTCTAAATAAAGGAAGTAACTACCAAGTAACATTGGCTTAATGGATGTTAAAAGTGCATCAGCTCTCTTTGGACGATTACAACACTCTTGCTCCACTCTGGCCATGGGTTAAACTGAATGCTTTGTGACATTACATGGGCTAAGAAGTGTGCTCTGAGCAAAGGGGCCTGTACTCTAAGGATTGACCTTATGTAAGTTTCTCTAATTATAAATTCTCATTTTAAAACTCCAGCAGTATAGTACGACATAACTAGTAGTTTGACTTCATACTCAGCTGACATATAAACGCATTTTAGTTAAATCCTTCTCTTTAACTACATATTACCACCTTCTGAAGTACATGTGAGAGGTTTTTAAGGGTGTTCTGGCTGGAATAATGTGTTGGTCTCTAGATATGGCTGGGTTTGCTCTTGTGGTTTTTTCTCGTGTGATATCGCTTGCAAGAATTATAAAGAATTGTGCACCTTTAAGAATTGAACTGAGATTGCCTTTCAAACTCCAGTTCAGTTACTGCAATTTCAGGAAACAGGATGCTGAATGCAATTCAAATTTGAATGCAAGGAGACTGAAATAAAAATGTAATGATAATTAACTTATTAAATACAATTAAAAACTGTAGAGACAGATGAATAGATGGATGGATGGATGGATGTAATGCATTGAGGGGAAATCAATACGGCTTTATACTGAGAAGGTTTCTGTTTTGCAACAAAATGCGATCACTTTGTTGGCTCAGAAAGCGGTTCTTCAACAAAGGTCATTTGTCCAAAGTCTTGTGGTGAGGTTTAACAGTATTTTAGCTGCTGCAAAAATAAAGAAGTGCAATGCTATTTTCCATAGCGCATACCACTGAAAATGACACTTGCTGTTTAGAGTGAAAAGTGTGAAAACGAGTATATTTTATACGTATTAAAGTGGCACTGCAGGACTTTGGCCTATCTATCACCATCTGTGGTTTAAAAAAAGAAATACTGTGCAAGTAACTTTCAATTCAGTTTTTACACAAATTATGTTTGAGGATTGCCCGCGGTTGCCTGTGATCACCATATTAGAGCGGACTGCTTATTTTGTGTTATTTTAGTATTATTCATATGAAATTTTATGTTTTATTAATTATTTGAAATCTTTTATCTGTATATTTTCATTTTTTATTTTGATAATAATTTTAATTTTGTGTCTGACATTCATATTAGTTTAAAAAAAAAAAATATATAAATAGTTGTAGTATATATGCATTTTTTGTTTTTATTTTTTTTGCTGTATGGGTATTATAGGCTTACTGAAGTGAACAATGTAAGGCAGAACTGCATTTTTAAAGTTTGTGTTGTGTGTTATAAATAGCTGTATATTTGGGTTTGTTGTAGATGAGCTGGACAGAGCGAGGCGCAGTGAGAGGAAACAGTTTACAAGCTGAATCTGATGATGCCACGATGGCAGACAACACTCTCTACTGCAGCAGAGAAACTGGTAAGAACGTCTATAGTGTGTACAACACCAAAAAATTACAACATAATAATTCCAAAACCACTAATATGAATGGAAATAAGACTAAAGTCACAAAAGGAGTTGCTCGTGGAACTGCTCTGATGGATGAGTGCTGGGTTTAGAGACCTGGTGAAGTACCTTACAAAGGTCACACTGCCAGCTCATCTGCCAGTTTCTGTGAGAAAAAATAAAAATAAAAAAATGAATAAAAAACCCTTCCCTATGGCCATAAATAGAGGTAAATACTAACTAATTTGGTAACCTATCTCTACAAACTGACATGCTTACACTGAGATAGGGTTGTTCACTAGTCTGACACCTCTAGTTAATTTTCTGTGAGTATTGAAACAGCGCAGCCAACTTCTTCAATCCTCTGTTGCGTAGTGGAAAGTTGTGGCTCATCTTTGTTCTCTTGTGGTGGAAAAAAATAACTCACAAGTGTCCGCCTTGTTTTGCAGATTGACCACTATCTGTGTAAATGCGTAATATCCTGCCGTTCTCAAAGATTGTTCAATGACCTGTTTGACTTCCTTTACATCCAGTTTTATTTTTAGTTTTGTCTTCATTAATGCTGGGTAAGTGCTATCATTATTTTGGGAGTGTAGTTTGGCTCTTTGCAATTATTTGCAAATAGTGATAGCGGATGTGTGTATTTTTTAACAGACGACGCACATATTTTCTCATTCAGATATTCTTGAACGTCAAAGGTGTATCTGACTCAGAATTGTCTGATGTTATCAACCCTCCCAACCCCCCCCCAATTTTTTTTAAAAATCATTTTAAAACAAATGTCATATTCCAGTTAAAAAATAAAATAAATAGATAAAAAATAAACAGAAATATATATATATATATATATATATATATTATTTGCAATGACATTTTCATTTTGCAAATTAGAAGCATTTTGAATAATGATTTAAACCTTCCAGCCCTGGATTAATGTTTATGCTAATGGGGGGAATTTATGCTTTTATTAATAATAATACTAATACTACTAATAATACATGCCTCATTTTAAGTACCATTTTTTCCGTATGTTTTTTTCCTCATCATGATGTATTTTTGGACTGATGCGACTTATACTCAGGTGCGACTTATAGTCTGAAAAATACGGTAGTTTTTGCATGGCTGTAGGATGAATCCATTGAACTTTGCATTCTCTTCAAAGCCTTGGTATTTGTTTTGTCTTCGGCTAGTTAAATCGCTTCCCAAAAGATGGAAAATACAGATAGAAGTCCTCAGTGGACATGTTCGACATTGTGGCTTTTAGCAAGATCGCAGTCAGGAGGAGTGGATGTATAAAACCATATATCACTGATGCAGCACAGGTGCCAGGCAATCTGCCCCAGCCTGTCTAACTTCATTGGGCGTTTGAACACAACCCTGACTGTTTAATCACGGATGATTATATTGCTATATTTGCCTGCATTCAGAAATAGCTTTCAAATGATCTCATTAGTCTAACTGACTTATTTCTGTCACAAAGAGTTGGCCCATATGTCTGTGTGAGCTTCAGCATTCTGTCTCTTTCTTTCCGCACTGGAATGCGTCGGGCTTGGTGGAGATTCAGTTTCAGATGCTTCATCAAATCCATCTGTTTCACTTTAAATATCAGAAGGCCTTGTGATGTCAAGCGACAGCAGGGCAACAGTGTGTGTGAGGAATTTAGCGATCAGAAGAGAACTGTAAGGCTATAAAACTACTGCTTATTTACAGTACAGACATATGTTAAAGCTGCAGTAGGGAACTTTTGTAAAAATATATTTTTTTACATATTTGTTAAACATGTCATTATGTCTGGCTCCTCCCAGTGGTCCTATTGCCATTTGCAGAAATGCATCCGCTCCCGGTAAGAATCAACCAATCAGAGCTGTGGTCCGTAACTTTGTTTGTGTTCAAAATGTAGAAAAATGTATATAATAAGCGAGTACACCATGAATCCATTTTCCAAACCGTGTTTTTAGCTTGTCCTGAATCACTAGGGTGCACCTATAATAAGTGTTTATATTCGGACTATTTTAGATTGCTTCGGGGGTACGGCGGCAGAGTAACCCAGTACCTTTGTGATTCTTCATAGACATAAACAGAGAGAAGTAGTTCCGGCTACGATGTTCTTCCGCAAGACGCAAGCAGTTCTGTTTATTAACCGCTAGAGCGTCAAAAGTTCCCTACCGCAGCTTTAATGCCACGATTAAACTTTTTCACAACCAACACAAACTCATCAATGAATCAAACCCTAAGGAGAAATTAGTGATACTAACAAACTGTAGACCACATCAAACCGCAGCAGATCATGTAGTATATGAAACCACATAACAGTAGTATTAGGAGGTCAGAAAAGGATCACTCCTCTCGACTCCGCCGATTTACTTCTGATTCGTCAGATGCGTAAAACGTCACAAAACATATAGCTTGACAGAATAAAATTACACTACAGTTAAAAAGTATCAGACAAAAACAAAAAGTATGTACCTTTAATTTACAACCTCCCGAACAAAGCGCACACCTGGAGGGAGGAAGATAGAGTGCTATGCAAATTAGGTCGTGTGGAAAGAGAGTGGAAATGGGGGGTTACAACCACAAAACAGTTGCTGTGAATTTGGTGCACTGCCAAATGTGGAGCAAAACAGAGAGAGAATATCGCATTTGACTCTTACCACTTGTTGCTCATGACAACAGGATGTAAATGTGGAAATGAGTCTTATTTTGTACAAAAGTCTGTATATAGTGTGGTTTTTTTGTTCTTTTGCAGGAAGTGCCATTCTTTCATTTGCTGAGAGGAGCAGAGTGTTTGCTTCTGTTCTGACACCTGCAAACAGAAGCTAGCATTGTCTTTGCAAAGGCACACTTCCTCTCAATGAAGTTCGATTGTGGCTGGAGTAGCCACGTTTCAAACGGAAAATAGATACCTCCAAACCACACTGCAGTCTTTGTCATTCTCTTTGCCTTTCTCTCTCTATTTCCCTTCCTAGTATGATTATTGGCATAATTATGCAAGCTTTGGTGCTTAGTAACCAGGCCCAACGTACTGCTTTTAGTGTGAGCCATAGACTCGTGGGCAGTGCTCTGATGATCCGAGGATGCATGGGAAACGAAAGCAGACGAGATCAAACCACTATAATCTGTTAATAGTCTAAACATGTAATGTACATTTTGACTAAAATTATTAGATACAAGATTGTGTATGTATTTTATATGTATTTTAAAAAAAGAATTACAATATGTATTTATGTTATATCATAATCTGAGTAACCCTGTCATTGACTTTCTTTGAATACGTTCCGAATGAGCGATTATTGCCAGCAAAGTCCGCTTCAGCAGATATCCCATGCTTAGGGAAGCCGTGGACACTGTGTAGGGACTGTTAATATGATCGCTCCTTAAGATGACTAACTTGAAATACTGTAAATAAGAGAAAAGTGGGGAAAAAAAAACGAAATAGTACTAATACTAATAATAATAAAATCTAAAATCTAAATGAAAACTGGAAACTGGAAATATAAAAATAAAAGCCAATTACTACAACTTTACAAAACTACAATAGTATCTAATGGTGCTTTTCCACTGCGTGGTACGACTCGGCTTGGCACGGCTCGGCTCGGTGCAGTTTGTACTTCCACTGCAGTTTAGTATCGCTTTATAGTGGGCAAGATTATTCACATGTCATTATAGTTGCACCACCTCTACTGCCATGATTATTATATATAATTCCCAATCAAATTGTAATGGTAAAGCTTAAAAAAACCCTGGACTTTAAGTTAAAGTTGCAATTTCCACAGAAAATGCTATAAAACAAAATGTCCGTAAAATGACTGATAAAAATTAAACACCTAAATATTGTTTTTTTTTTCTATTTAATTTTTTACTTATTTCTTTATTTATTTTAAAATTCTAAAGCATAATAACAAAATCATATATTTGAGAATAATTTTAATTAATAATAATAAATGCTATTAAATCAGACTTTGAGAAACATCCGTATTTGATTTACATTTGTGCAGAGCCTGAATTAATAGCCCAGTGTTATGGGTTGTCTGTTTAGTCTGAGAAAAATCTCCTTCTGACACTTCACCTCAGGAAATTAACAGAGTTTCATCACCTGTGGCTGCTCCTGTGTAGAAAAACTTCTGCATGGCGAGCCCTTTAATAGACAATCCCTCTGGAGCAGCAGCAGAATCGTGCGTGCCACACAGTTCAACCTGCAGCTCAGCAGTAACCAATGGGGTGTTGGCATTTCTTAACTAGGGACATCTCATAAGATGCTCGTTTCTCAGCAGTGCATGTTCTAAATCTGTACGCTTGTGTGAAAAACCAATCATGCTGTGTACATGTCACATGCAAATAAATCTGCTTTGAATATGTGAGAATTTAATCTCTTATACGTACTATCTGCTTCCAAAAAGAGTTGAAATGCGTGAAATCAGTGTATTAATTAACAGAGAAAAGCATTTTATATAATTATACACATTTATACATAACCATTTGTGTTTACCTATCAGATGTAGTCTGTAGTGAGTTTTTGAAACAATTGCTCATGAGCCTTCAGAAGGCAACAGGTGTGCTGAATCTACTTTTGTTTCTCATCTGAAAATGAGTGTCAGCTGGTTGATATTTGTAGTGTTCTTTTGGCACATTGTTTATGTAAAGCTTTTCCTTCCTGTTATCTGCAGCAATGAAAGACTTTAAGGTGACAGTGAGGCGCACGGAGGCTTCTGAGAGGTGCAGCCTGAAAGGAACAGTGCTGTTACGGACTGATTTTGATAGCCTCCTTCTGAAGGAACCTAAGACGGGAGAGGTGCTCTACTCCTGGCCCTACCGCTTCCTCCGGAGGTTCGGAAGAGATAAGGTATGGCTTTGACACTGATCTGCAGTCATTCATTTAATGTTAGTGAGACCAGCAGGCAGTCTGCTCTCTGTCATTCCTTATGCCAAGTATTGTCATGAGGATATTATACTGTAAAAAGACATAAATGTAAATCACATAAAACAAAATAGATATCTTACTGTGATGTCCAGACTCCCTTCTGGGTAAATAAATAAATACAACAAATATTTCTCAACAAATAGGCGACATTCTCCTTTGAGGCTGGGCGGAGATGCGATTCTGGAGAAGGCAACTTTGAGTTCGACACGAAGCAAGGAAACAACATCTTTCAATCTGTAGAGGCCGCCATCAATCTACACCGAGTCAATTTACCTCAGAAGCAGATATCAAGTGGGGAGCGAGATACCCTCCCCTCTTCACCTCGAATGAGAGCTGTGGCAGAGGATCCTGGTATCTACAGTATGGTGACTGAGGGAGCAATCAGAGACGGACACAAACAACCCCAGAACGCTCCGCAATCCAGACTCGAAACCCCCTCGGAGAAGCTTCTGACCGGAGTCAAGAGCCTGACCCTGGACACAAGGCCTCCGCCGCGAAAGAGCCAGGTCAAGAACTTCCGCAGCTGTCCTTTAGTCAACAGCGAGGAAGAGATGTATTCCCGGGCCATGGCACTGGATCCAGATCGGGGAAGTCCGGGGGAGAAGAGAGAACCAAAAGACCGCCGTTCCACATGCTCCAACCCTGAGGACTCTGACTACTCACTGCCCTTTGACACGATTGCCAAGAATGTTATGGGAGAAATTTTGTCCACATCAAACCCTTCGACCATCTTTATAGAGCCCAGCTGTGAAAACGACAAGAAAGGCAATATAGAAAACACAGAACCACTTTATGACATTATAGATGAGACTGCTATCAGATCCCGTTTCCAAAACAGAAAAACGCATTCTTACAAAAGAGTGGAGCATATCTATGATGAACCGGAGGGATGCTGTGTGACCCCAAGTGGGCCTCCATCGCTCTATGATGAACCGGAGGAGGTCAAAGGTCATGCTTGGAAGATGTTGGGCACAGTAATGGATCCGAGCGGTCACGAGTATCCATACAATGCTTCTGTAGATGATTACGCGGTTCCTAAACCTCCAAGGAGGGCCTTGCTTTTAAAGCAGGACAGTGAGGAAGAGGAGAGTTCACCATACGATAACATCATGGTGAAAGGAGCGCAAAAGATTAACTAAAGACTGCTTCAGAATCTAAAGAGTTCAGTGAAGTTAAATATATATGAGTGTGTGAATGAATGAATGAAATATTTAATCATTTAATGTGCATAATATGGATCAACCTGATATACAGTAATTTGTACATATTTAAAAAGGTGGTTCATTTGTATGAATTCGTATAACCTCACTTGTACAAATTCATATGATTTGTGAAAAATCGTACGTGTTTTATGAGGTGGCAAATTAGTAGGAATCTGGCCCTAAACTTAACCATCACAGAAATCCTACAAATTGTACGAGTGAAATACGTACGAATTAGGTGTGAGATAGCATAGTGTGAATAATAGTGCATTATTGTTCTTCAAAAAGCTGTGATCTTCAATAAATATCACCATGCTGGTCAATATGATTAACTGTTAAATTCCATTCCAACATTAAATCTCTACTTTAACCAAATGTGCTAAAAATTTAACTTTAAAATATTACTTAAATAAAAAAATATATATAAAAGAAGTAAAGGTTTCTGGAAATAAACTTTTTTTTTTGTGGGTGGTTAGCACATAAGACAAGTAGGTGAAACACAGCAGTTGAAAAGTGACGCTACAGTTTAGCATCATCAATTCAGTGCAGTTAGCATTTAGAGGTTAAACTCTAAAAACAAAACAAAAAAACTTAGGCTTGTCTGATTATATAAAATTTGATGAATAAATAAACACAATAAATGTAACATTTTATTCACAAAACTTTAGCTTTTTAAAGAACCAATTCAGGCCTCGGCATCTATAAGTCAGATTGTTTCAGTCTGCTGTATTCTCCACATCCTGACGCTTAGAACCAAACCTAAAGATGGGCATATGCTTTCAGCACAAATTCAGCACTGTTAACTGATTTGCATAACCACAACTGCTAAAACTGCGCTATCAGCAGGCGCAGTGCATTCACAGTGAATTCCCCACTAAGTGTCCTAATAGCATACGACTGTATCTACCATGACCTTCACTATCTACAAAGACACAGTTGATTTTATCCAGAGTATTTTAGATGTTTTTTTTTTTCTTTTTCTCATTTCTAAGGGACTGTGAGAGTAATTAAAGTCCTGCAGATCTCTCCCAAAATGAATGAAGTCCATCACCCAATCCTCTGCTTGCTAATGGTGGACAAGGGAGTTCCCCAAGTGTCATTGTATTATTCAGGCCAGACTCTGACTTTCCCTCTCACAGGCTTCCTTTTTTGAGGAACCCATGAAAAATAATCACTTGACTTATAGAGGGAAACTGGGGCACTGTAAGGATGCTGCTGGGCTCCCTGCCTGCCACGGCTCATGAGTTCCCACACAGTCTGGAGACTTTTAAAGTCTGAAAAAAACTTTACAGCTCTCATCATTTCAGTTTCTTTCTTCTTTCAGAGCATTCCAAAAAAATATGAACAGCATTGCACATTATATGAATTGTTTTTATGTATTTCACTGCACACTGGTCATGTTTAAATGCATACGGCGTATTATTATCATTGTAATTAGGCTGGATATAGTTCAAAACGAACATGACTGCAATTTAAAACTATCTGCTGCCATCAGACTGAAGAGAGATGTGGTGGCAATCTGCTACCGGAACATTTTTGCATAGTTTTGCAACTCATTTACTGAGTAAACTGGTGCAGACGTAATAACGTAAATACAGTACACACGGATGCACTTATTACTGCTTTGGGAGTCTATTGTGAGATTAACTCTGATGAAAAATATGAACGTTTTGTTAAGCACCAACTCTTCTCAAACCTCTCCGTGAAGTACCCCCAGAACTGCACATTTTGTAGGTCTCCCTTTATTTGACACCCACTTCAGGTTTTGCAGTCTCCAATAATGAGCCGATGAGTTGAATCAGGTGTGATAGAGGAGGGAGACATACAAAATGTGCAGGACTGTAGGGTACTCCAGGACAGGTTTGAGAACCACTGGCCTAGTTCCTTGTTCCTTGTAAAATAGGTTTGAACAGCAGGGGGCACTGTTCCTCCTCAATGGCGAGCTCCTGCAGAAACACTGCCGGATAGGGGTCATGGTTGCCTGGTTGTGAGAGAGTCGAAAGCCTCAAGGGGTGTTGATTTTTTTTGTTAATAAAAAAATATTTTCTCTTTTATTGTTGCACAGAAATCGACTTGGAGTATTCAGTGGTAAAGCATGAAATTAATGGGGAAAAATCAACTGAAATGTAACTGAAATGTGGTTAGTTTTCCTTAACTGAATAAATAAGAGTGCTGCCAGCTTATTTTAGGTGAAGATCATCATCCTCATGCCACGTTATGTTTCATTCCAGCGATTTCTT
Organism: Carassius auratus; assembly: GCF_003368295.1. NCBI lineage: Eukaryota > Metazoa > Chordata > Actinopteri > Cypriniformes > Cyprinidae > Carassius > Carassius auratus. Next base: position 30,939 of record NW_020527908.1, read on the forward strand.
TGAAACAGACTTGATACTAAGGCAACGTGAGTCTAATGTGGAAACTCTGAAAATAGACATTACTGATAGTTTTTTTTTTAGATGAAAAAAAGATGTAAAGTGATACAACACTGACACCATAATGTATATAACACTGTCTACAGTGAGACCAATAATACCTGTGTATCTCTCGACTTATATAGTAAAACTTAAAAAAACTTAAACTTATTATAGATATAAAAATATATAAACAGGTTATAGATTATATACACATTATTAAATTACACACACTTTTATGCAAAAGTTTGGCCACCCCTCTGAGGCTGTATTATAATGTGACCTTTCTCTATAAAACAAGTTTGTAGTGATATGCCATTCAGTTTCAAGAGAAAGCTTAATAATGTGAGGTGTGTGAAATAAAATAAAAGGTGAAAAATAGCTTGTGCAAAAGTTTGGGCACCCTCTCAGTTTTGTTGAGTTGAATACCTGTAGTAACTTAATGCTGATTGATTGCAAAAAAAAAAAAAAAAAAAAAAACACTTAACACCTGCAAACAAAGTTGCTACAAATTATGAAAAAGGTTATTTAAGGTAGCTGATTGCTAGTTGTGCTTCTCCTTGATCTCTATGGGAAAGTAGCAAAATGAGAGCCTCAAAAGAACTCCCTAATGACCTAGAAACTAGGAAAATTTATCAACATGAATTAGGAGAATACAAAAAAGTTCAGTCATAAATATAGTTAGAAAGTTAGAAAATGCAAGCACACAGGAACAGAAAGAAAATATGTGGTAGCCAAGAAAAATATCTGAAAGACAAAGATGAATAGTAGTTTGAATGGTCACAGACAAACCACAGACACCCAAAGACACCCAAGAACATCTTGCTGCTGAAAATGTCATTTTACATCGTTCCACAGTCCAGTGCACTTTGCACAAGGAGCAACTCAATGGAAGGGTGATGCAGAAAAAGCCTTTTCTGTGTAATGCCAACAAGTGGAGTCCTTTGAGGTATGCAAAAGCGCATCTGGACAAGCCTGAATTGTTTTGGAATAATGTACTATGGACAGAAACTAAGATAGAGTTATGAGGTCAGAACCAGAGGCGCTTTGCATGACGGAAAAAGAACACAGCGTTCCAGAAGAAGAACCTGCTCCCTGCACTGTAAAATTTGATGGATGGTCCATTATGCTGTGTGGCAGTGTGATGACCACAGGTACTGGAAACCTTGTCAGAGTTGAGGGTCGCATGGATTCCAGTATCAGCAGATTCTCAAGAACAATGTTCAAGTTTCAGTCAAGAGGTCGATTGTTTCAGCGGGTTACTAAAGCATTGTTCCAAATCTACCAAGGAATTAATGCACATGTTACACTGTTCTAGAATGGCCATCCCAGTCCCCAGACTTGAACACCATCAAAAATCTATGGATTGTTTTCAAGCGGGCTGCGGCTGCACGGCAGCCATCAAACCTGACTGAACTGGATAAATTTTGTAAGGAAGAATGGTCCAAAATACCCGCAGCCAGAATTTAGGGACTTATCAGTGACTATTAGACCTGTAAAAAAATATTAAAGTCATTATTCTATTGGGTTGCACAAATGTTTGCACCAGTCTGTTTTTGTTATGATTCACATTGCATTATATCTGTTGATTCGTTTAATGTTGCTGTTTCCAAAAGGTATACATTATCTCCAAATGAAGTTGCTGCTTCAGAAAACCAACAGATTATACATTGAAATTATGATAATTATCAGGGTTGCCCAAGCTTACATATTGTTTCAATTTCTTAATGTGAAAAAAAAAATCATTATTTAGAACATGGTGTTGTACTCAAGGATGCTAGCACTAGTGAAGGCGGCTATACATTTAAACCTAATATGAAATTTGCATGTTCAATCCCAGGCAGTGAAGTGTTGAGGAACTGAGTTTACTGTCCTGCTCAATCATAATTGTGCCCTTGAGCAAAACCCTTCACCCCAGGTTATCCCACGGGCTTTGTGCTTTAATTAGTGCACTGTAAGCCACTTTACATAAAAGCATCTCCTAAAATGGCAAATATCTATCTGGAATAATAAATTGCTTCCCAGATGCAAATAAGAGCTTGTTTTTTAATGGAAGTACCAACTCTCAGAATAATTAACTATATACCATGTTTAGTACATGTGTTGTTGAAGGGGGAGAAGCGTGCCTTACAACGCTGATAACCCCACTTTAAAGCAATTGTGTCTGATCAATAAATACATGAGGATGTGCAGCGTTCAGTGTCTTGGAGTGTTTAATTGGCTCCAGTGGATCCAATTTACCAGTGGCACTTTCTAATGATAAGCAACTACCTAATAGATTGGGCCGAACTTAACAGCCGTTTCATATCCAAGAGCGTTGCCTTTTAAATACAAATTCATCACCATTGATTACACTATTTACAGTATAAAGATTCTTATGCACACAGTGGGGTTGTCATATCTCTATGCACTTTTATTCACATTCTACATTTCTTTTTGATGGGTTGAGATGACTGAAGAATCCATTGTTTTTGCCTTCACTCACTGCACATTCATATCAAATCTAGCTCTCGCATCAGCTGGTGCAGTGACATCGGAAAATGGAAAGAATTTCTCCTCTAACACCCTGGTGTTGGAGCAATGCTGTTCTGACAGCTTAATGTATGGCATTTAAAGCCATTTCACCAGATCACTTCTACCCTCCGCACTGCATGTCATGCACGATGACAGCAAAGAAGGGGTCACTGTCACTGTAAAGATGATTTAATTTTTTAAGTGTTAGAAACACCCTCTGATATGATGCTTGAGTTGAATCTATTTTTTAATCTCTTCAAATGCACATGATCTAATTCTTGAAGTACTTGACTCGCAGTGAAGATGTAAAGAGATCTAAATGAATAACATGGAAACTGGACGACGGCCAACGGTAGATTATCTTGCTCTGTGCAAGGTAACATATGGATGCTTACAGTTATAACAGCCTACTAGAGGTAAGTTTAATGACAAAATGAATGTGTCTGCCAGCTCATGCATACATCTTTATTTACTAAAAGTGGTAACATCAGTAATTACTATGTAATAAACTGAACAGAATAAGCAAAACTGTCTATTTAATATGCCATTCCTGCTGTTCTCATCCTATCCTTAGGATGGCTTGAGCACGAAAAAAATCATGGGGTAATTTCCATTTTTGAGTGCACTATCCCTTTTTACGCTTCATTTTGAGCATTTTCACAGAAAACTTCAGAAGACTTCTTGTTCAAAAATAATACTTCTAATATGTTCCTTTAAGGTACCAATATACACTGTACAAATGTGGTTTTGTATCTTTCAAATGAGAATGTACAGTAAAAAGTTAATTCTGTATTTTGGTATTTGGTAGCAGAGGTATTCAAGCTATAATTAATTTTTTAATTTGTAAAATGAATTAACAAGTAATGGAGATTGGTAGATCGTATTTTTAGATTCTGAACTGAAGTGTTGCTAATACAGCTGATTGCATGCAATTCAGTTTATTACTTAAACATTATTTACTTAAAAAGGTTATTTACATTATTCTTCACTTAAATTTACCTTTATAAAATCAGCAAATACCCTAAACTAGCTGACTGAAGCAAAAATATGAATTTAACCATAGTATTAATTTTAATAGTGCATAATGCCTGTAACTGATAGAAGCTAGTTATAGCAAGAAAATGCAAACGTCCCTCATGAGGACCAGTCGATTCAAAAGAACTGTAAGACAAAGATCTTAAAGTAGAGTGAGAATTTGGAATGCAGATTAGCTAACAACAATTTATAAATGAATATTTTCCAGTTGTCTTGCTTGCTAGGCTTATTGTTTTCAATGTAGTACTGGCTATTTTCTTAAGTTTATTTTGTGACGTATTAAGAGTAAGACAAACAGCAAATAAGATCAAATCAATTTCTCATGTCTACGTATTTATTTATTTGGTAGGTTGCCTATGCAGGATAATTTTCAGTCAGGCAGTCAGTCATTATCAGAAAATAAACCAAGACCTGCTTCACAGTGGGGTCCTGATCTCCTGTCTGGATTTATGTTGCCCTACAACCAGGTGTACATCATCCCTTACATAACTAACTGAAAATACATTACAATATAACTATACAAATAAAAGATTGATAACTGATGTGCTGATGCTTTGGGCATTATACAGAGAGCATGTTCTAATGACCACAAGTTGCTCTTCTCAACATGTAAAAATAAATGCAATGTCACATGTAAATACGATGTTATTTTTAGATTGGTTATTGAATGACATCTATAGCTTATCAGGCCTTCAGAAGAGGGCAGAAAGATTATTGAATCACGGCCCTGTGCGAATGTCGACTGTAAGAGGACCACTGGGCCACGCTCCTCCACTCCTTACACAACACAACTCAAAGCACATTACCGCACACTCACTTATGAACACATACACGCTCTAGCATTAACCTCTGTGGCCAACGGCATTGTGAGGCTTCTGCAGACTGACGGGTGTAAGTTGAGTGCCACTGGCTGCGGCACAGAAAAAGAGAGAGGAAAAAAAGAAAGAGGAGAAAAAAGAAGAAAGGCTTTGTGCGGAGAGCAATGGCCGCAATTCAGAACCCACACAGCTTGAGGACAATTATCCCCATTTTTCAGTCCACCCCCTTCTCTCTTCCAGCTAAAACGAGCACAGGAGGAAAGCGCCAGTATGGTCTGCATGACACCTGCATCTATTACCCCACTGCAGTTCTTCTCAGTGAGACAACTAGCACCGTGCTCACAATAACATGGCTGGAGCTGCAGCACTGCTGTTTGCATAACCCCCTGTGTGTGTAATACTATCAAGCCGTTTTTACCAAATGAGTGGCAAGAAATGACTAAAAGTGCTTAAATCTAGCCACTCAAGATGTGCACATGACTGAAAGATGAAAACAGGATGGATTTGGCTGCACTGTCCAAATGGCACATCTTGTTCCCATTCATCCACACGCCTTCTGGGAAATGATAAAAGTGAGAAAGCAGGGGAACGGAAGGCTGAGGGGAAAATACAGGTATTTCACCCCTCCCTCCTGCTGAGGCTTGTCATCATAAACACAGAACAGGTGTCAGATCACACCTGTTGTCTGTGTGCAGTCTGCTCCCACAGCCAAACTCTACCATCCCTACCGGAATGCCAAATTGATTGTTATTTCAAGCTCGGTGACCGACCACGGGAATTTTGGCATTCTGCACAGTTCCTCAGCGGTGACTTGTGAGCAGCACGCAGGGATGGTCACCATGTAGGGAGGATGGGTATAATGTTCAATGCATCTGCAAAGACATCAGCACTGTTCCAAAACCTAGCAAGTTGCCTCGCTAGTGGCTACATCATAAAGGTATGATTTGTTGAGCAAATTGTAGCAAATTTATGCATTATACAAATTCCTGTCCCTAGTAGTGTAGCACATTGCTTACTCCATGCCATATGGTATAATGTTTTTTTTTTTTTTTTTTTATGGAAGAAATCAATAGCATTCCACAGTTAAAAGGGATAATTCACCCAAAAATGAAAATTCTGGGAAAAATACTATGGAAGTAAATGGGTACTGTCAACTCTTTGGTTACCAACATTCTTTGAAACATCTTTTTTTGTAGCTCAACCGAAGAAAGAAACTCTTAGGTTTGGAACAATTTGAGGGTGAGTACATGATGATAGAATTTGCTTATTTTGGGTGAACTTTCTTTGAAGCAACTGAATGTAGTTTTGTGACTTTGGAGCCCCCTACAGTTAAGTCAGTTACATTTATCACTGCAGTGATTACAGTGGATAGCTGTAAACGAAACCAACCACTTTAGGTTAGGATTCAGTTTATGGCACTTCTAATTTATTCCTATGGTATCTGCAAACTGTATTTGTCACACAACTCTGAAAGAAATGCAGTGATGCCAAGGCTTTGATGTGATTGGTTTTCAAGACACAATTGATTCAAGTTTACCATTACAATCTCGCCAATGATAGAGCCTTGGACCTTGGTATCTTCCAATATTAAGACCATCTCTGGCAGTACATTTGCATTTGCTGCTGCATTACAGCAATCCTCCTGTTCTTTGTACCCATTTACAAAACTTAACAACTTACCATTTACCAAATTTAAAATAAAAAAATGACTAAATACATTTAATCTAAGGCAGAAGTCCAGGCCTGAAATGTTGACAGCTGCAATGATTCATGTTGACTTTAAAGGTTAGAGGTTACCGTGTTCACACTTTCCAGGAATGTCAGCCAACAGATGCTTTTCTTGTTGTTGTCACTGCATATTAAGCTGACATTTAAGAAAGTATTTAACAGAAGAAAATACAAATCACCTTTAATGTCAAGAAAAATGCTTTATTTCACATCTTCTGTTCCATTTATGTGCAGCTGAAAGTCTTGAAGTATACAGTGTTAGTCATGAAAGACTTGAGAGGGGGAAGAGAGAGAGAACATTAAGCCATGATACACAAAAGAAGAGTCTAACCAATGGCTATATGTCCATCTAAATTCAAGAGAATTCATCCCATGCTGCCAGTCAACATTCTGTAGCATCTGTTTAGGATCATCCTCAGGCTTTTGCTCTTCATATGCAGCCAGACCTCATCTTGCCTACAGTAAAGCCAGACCTCAAACCCACTATTCAGAGACAGATCCACCACGACAGCGAACTGATAACTTTGGTCCGTTTCACTCATGGCCTTTGGCAAGACTCTTCAGCTCAGAGCTCCGTCCCAGCCTTATTTGTTGGACTGGGCCTGATCTTTATCATTGACTTGTTATCCTTCTCCAACAAATGACTGAGGGAAGGAGGACCAAGCCTCCTCATCTCTGTTTACTGAGAATAATTGAGCTCTGGCTTTTCCCCAGTCTTTTCCAGTGGATTCTCCCTGAGCTGCCCCCAAGGGAAAGCAGCCAGGAAATGAAATGATAACATCCATCTGCACCTGACGAAAAGAGGAGCTGGGAGATTTAGAAAGAGGATAGTGGAAAAGGAGAGTGAAAAGAGCCAAAAGAGAGGGAAGCATCTCATAGGAAATAAAAATTGCAAATGCGTTCTTTCTAATATCTCAGTTGCTTATCTTGGAGAGCTATGAGATGAAATGAAGAGCAAATGGAGAATCCTGATTCTGTGTTCTGCTTCTTAGAATTTTCTTTTGAGAAACAGACTACATATCTCAGATGGGTCTCCTCAGTGGATTTTACTTGATCTCACTTAAAAAAAAAACATGCTAAAAGTACCAGTTAGTAGCAGTTAAGATTAGAGTATAACATTATCAAAAAAAATTCCATATAATATGAAATTCATATACTTATATAATGTGATATAACTCATATAACACTAGGAGTTTTTATATCATGCATAGCATTAGTTCAGGCAGGCCATGTCAGTCAAGCTTGCATCAGCTGACAGTCAGCTGTTCCAGACCTGTACCAATCCAGGTTTGGACATATATATATATATATATATATATATATATATATATATAACCCAGATGTTAAACCTACAGCCACTTTATTAGATTCACTGTTTTGGACTGCCCACCTTGAACTTAAGTATGCGAATACAGGATGAAACTTCCAGTATCTTCTGGTCTCCTAGTTACTGGAATAACTTAAGGAATTGCCCAAGCCAACATTCTAACGTGATGTTTCCTAATTAGTCACAGAGGCTTGGTCACATCCTTTGAATGGTTGATCATAAATCCGTGGCTTTGTTCTACACACAAGAATGTGTTTATAAAGCTCGGTTTTTCCTCTTTTATTTACATACATATGTGTCCAATGGGCATGCTGACAAATTGTAATTGCATGTAAAATAGCATTCGAAATATTTCATTTGCAGTCTGCAGAAGAAAGAAAGTCATATAGGTTTGGAGCAGTGTTGTTTTTTACAAAAACGTTTCAAAGTTTTAGTCGTGGTTTTTGTCTTTTGAAGAAAATATCCAAAACATTTTGTATTTTTGTAACATTAATTAAATGTAATTCTTAGTTTTACTAAAATGGCACAATTTAGAGCAACATTTTAGTTAGATAAATGTAAAATACTTTTTTGTGTGTTAATTATGTGTTAATTTATACATGTATTCATCAAAACCACTCCTTTTTTTATGATGCAACACAGCATGATACATTTTTTGAAATGACCAAAAAAAATAAAAAAATCACTTTTGTAATTAATTTCACTGATGAGATTGTAAAGTGAAGTAAATAATATCTGAATTATTTTCTTATTTGAGTGAATTATCCTTTTAAATAGAAAAAATGTTTGATAAAGGTAGTGAGAGAAAATGAAAACAAGAGAGTCAGATTTGTAAATGTTACTTTAAGCTACCAAATGGGGATGCAGTCATGTGAAAGAAAAGAGTTCATTTGTAAAGGAAAAGAGTCAATAAGAGTGGAGGGTGAGCGTACTCCAGGGTCTCAGCCTGATTAACCTGTGCCCAAATCTCATAAAAAAATGTTGGCAATTTCCATCCGTAATCTGCATTTACATACGTCTCCCCTATTAATAATGGATATTAGTCACATTAAATCCTCATTTCAGTCCACACTTCAGAAAACCATTCCAACTGCTTTCCTGACCATAAATGTGAAAGCTCCTTCTGCTCCCCTCAGCAGCCTCACACACACACTTTCCATGGAATGGAGAGTAAGATAGCATGTGTGTCTGTTCGGGTAGGTGGCTTCACCATTGACACATCCTCTCCATCTGGCAGCGCTCCTGTATTGCTCCTTGTTCATGGCTATTTAAAATTTCAGTAGCCTGTCGCCTTGAGTAACACAGAGCAGTGCTGTAATGAGGACATGAGGGAGGTTGTATTGATTTACTCTCTTGCCTATTGCCAATCATTGAGGCTGGGATATGTGCACGCAGTATAGGTTCTCTAGACCAGTCACTTATGCTAAATGGCGTTGCCTGTACCTGTTTGCCTAATAAGCTTGCGTAATGTGGCTAACATTGTTAGCTTCTACTGTGACTGTATAGTGCATTTGCAGAGCAGTGCTTGTAAATTACTATACTTTTCTTTTTCATGTTTATTTGGATTATGGGTCTCATTACATATGTACCATGTTGCCGTGCATGAGTTTTTTGTGCAGTTTGCACAGAATGTAAACACGGTGAACTAGCCATGGGAGTTGTCTGGCGCCTTTGCATCAGTGGTAGTCTAAGCCAGCTGCATCCAAAACCCGTCTGTACTGGCACACAGTCTTTTCAAAGACTTCCTTCCAGTGCAGAACATTCATAAAGAATTCATGCAGAAAGATAAAAATTCAAAAAATGAGCCATAATGAATTTGTGACCAGGGCAAGTGAGCATCTAAGGGTGTAGGAGTCAGTGGCTGTATTAAATATAATGAGTCCATTTCTCCTTTATGAAGTTGAAACATAGGAAGTAATGGAGTATGTGAGATGCCGTAAGGATCGCACCTCGTAACTTATGTGTTCAGCAGATGAGACCCCTTGCATAGACAATATCTACATATCATAAGATATAACAGTAAACGCTGTTAACAGCAAGGATGATGATTAAAACAATAATTACAACTATAAAGTATTATTAATCATTATAAAGTTCTATTCACACCAAGAATAATAGAGATAACTATAATTATAACACAACTACATTTGCATCTACACCAGTCATCGATAACAGTCTGTTTATTCTAAACTCACAGAAGATGTTCTCAGTATGCTATGTTTCAAGTGCATACAAACAGTGGATTTAGCAAATGTAATCTAACGTAACAGTGAATTTAGCTCAATGTAATGAAATAAAAATTTAATTTTTCACCATCGGGTATCTCACGCTGTGTCAGAAACACTTTAGAAAGGCTTCTGCATGACCATGTCCTGAAGCATGTGTGAATCCCAGACATTGGAATTGGCGAGACATCACGCAGAACCTGATTTTACCAAGTGATTTTACCAAGTGTTCCTGGGACAACATCTTTTTTGACCCTGGAACAACATTGTGATTAACCAATCAGATTTGAACAACAAGTTTATAGATTTTGTGAAGTTTACGCTTACAATCATTGTTAGGTGCTTGTACATCAGTGTCATTCATCTATCATTTCCTCTGATTTTAGGGATTACTCATGGTTAAGGTTAGGTTTAGGTGTGGGGATATGGTCAAGACTACATTTTTTGAGTAAAATGTTGTTCCAGGGTCAATAAAATATGTTGACCTAGGAACACATCTAACTCAGCAATATCAGGACGTGCAGACATCACAAATAGCATTGTGTCTTCAGCATCTGTGTCTTCAGCAAACGCTTTGTGTGCCAGTCTGAAATATCTGTTGCTTATCAGTGCTGGTGCACAATCACAACAATTTATGGTTAACAAGAAAAACGAGCTGCACTGTAGACTGTGTGTTCTCCTCTGCCCACACTAAACATCATGGGTGCGAATACACACAATCATTGTGTGGTTTGTCTGGGAGTGGCGCAAGCACTCAAGGTGGGTCACTTTTCATTGTGCTCCCTTTGCAAATGCTCCGCTTCTGCTGGTCACACTTTGAGGAGTGTGTCCTTGTTTGTGGTCATAGCAGGTCCTAAGGCACAGTGGAGATTGAGATAGTGAGGACTGTATATGGAACTAGTGGATGGGGTTGGAGAAGTGCCTTGCACTTTCTCTACCTTTGACCCCTGAATCTAGTGCTCTCTCTTGGGGTTTGGAAGCCCACACAGCAGTCTCTTCTCCCTCTAAGTGAGAGCTTGATTCTGCAGCTATCTTATTGATGTTGTTAGCATTTATAAGGAGAGATTGGGGAATGCCACCTCATTCTCTTACACATGAGCAGACTGCATTGTAGATAGCGTGTTTATCCCTGCCCTCGCCACTTCATGGTTGGGGATACATGCGATTTTATGTGTTTTTTTGGGATAGGAGCATGCACAGTCAGATGCTGAGGGGGCAGGCTGAGTTCATTCATAAAATGTCCTGCGTGTGCAAATGTGCACTGTAATGTTTAGCTCTGCTCCCGCTGTAGTTTCTTCTTGAGAAAAGACAGTCTTTTGCAATATAAAATCAAGTGGCTCGGATCTTGCATTGCCAATCTTTCCTCCAATTGTATCAATGTGTTTGCAAGCTATTATTCACGATTGTTTTTAATAGCATATTTTATTATAATATTCATCTTAATGTCCAGACTGTGATGGGATAATTTTTCAGCCCTTATGTTGAGAATTATTCTAACTTTAGGGGGCTGAATGAATAGGGCTCCCTGTCCTGATCTGTCCTTCTGCCAGCTCTTAATATTGGCACAGCAAAAAGTCCTGGACTTCTGAGGGCAGGTCCACCTGAGTTGCATGATGATGCTGTCCATGTTTTGTGCACTGAAACACTCCCTTCCAGACCTGAGGGGCCATCATGTGCTTGTCAGACAACACATCGGTGGTCTCCTACATCAACCACTAGATGGATCTGCGCTCACGGCCACAGCAGATCCTCCTGTGGGTTCAGGGAAAACTCTTCTCACTTAGAGAAATTTACAGTCCTGACAATTTATTTCCAGTAGCCCCTTTCTGGCCCATCGGCTTTGGGTGGTCAGTTGGTAACATGTTTCCTTTGTGGTGCTAGAGGCAAGGTGGGTTGGTCCTTTCCACCCACATTAGTTATATTTTACAGTTTAGTTTTGGGTACCACTATAGACTTTCAGGTGATTCTGTCTTAGCTGTGCTAGCCATAATTTCATACTAAACAGGCATGTGGCAGTATGGCAGCGCAAGTATTGCCGTTCTCAAAGTATTTCTGATGCAGTGGGAGTTCCCTGAAGAGGAATGTCTCTAGGTTACATATGGTTCCCCAAGTGGAACGAGTCGCTGAGTCTTCTCTTCGCTTTTAAGCTTCCTGTTCTTTACGTCACCACACCCATGATGTCTCGTCATTCCATTGGAGTGATATCACATGTGCTTCAGTACACGGTCATGTAGACCTTGTAGTCTTGCTCCACTCTGGGAATGATGGCTACATATATAACCTAGAAACGATTCTTTTACTGCAGTTTTAAAGGAGGGAAGACAATTTTGTCGAAACTACTTATAACTATAACTATATCAGTGGCCACACCAACTCATGATAACATTCTGTTTATTATAAGCACTTGTTTCGGGTTGTTTCATGCACGTTACCCCACAGATACCTTATAAAGAGTTTTACGACTAGGTCAGAACAAATCTGCTTTTATTATCTTTTACAAGGTTAGTGTCATAAAGTTTTAAGAGCCAGTGCTAAGCTGCATTTGGAGAAAACAGTAAATAGTGTAGATAGTCTTTTAATAGTCTCCTTTTTGGCTGACCCTGAATTTTAAGTGTTATAGATGTGCTATAAAAATAATAGGCGGATATGATTAACTGAGGCAATAAAAGCATCAGTGTCGACAGGACAACAAGCACTGTATTTTGATGTTGACCAGCATAAGAAAAACAACATATTTAGAAATGTTTATTTCAAGCCAAGTCAACGATCTTCCAGCATTAGCATCGTTTAGCAGATGCTTTTCATTCAGAGTGGCTTGAAGGCATTTCACACTGCACATAACCTTGGGTTTATATCTTTTAAAATACAGGCCAGCGATAAGGTCACATTTAACTTTGGGTACCCAGGGTTTAGCACTGGGTTAACAATATTTTAAGTGTGAAAAGACCATTACTGTAAACGACTTGCAGATATAATCATAAAGCAGGAACCTCAGGTTAAGTGCCTTGCTACTTGACATAAAAGTGATAGAGCACAATTATAGACTTGGTAGTGTATTGTTTGCTTCAAATATAAGCAAATGAGTCTTTGTGGAACCTCTCTCTTATTGCCTCCTCCCATTCCCTCTATCCCCTACATTTTTACCACTGTCTAAATAGTAAACAGCTATTGGAGGTTAAATCATCTGCTGCAAAATTGCTTTTCGTAGAGAGTCAAGCCGGTGGCATCTCTGTAGCCTGCAGTCAGACCCCCCCCCATGCCTTTATTTTTGATTATTCTGATTAACCACTTCCACTTAAACATGTACATAACTATTTAGTCATCATGGCTAAATATGGATCAATCATACAGAACATACTTACATGCATGCACTTATAATTACATGCAGAAAGTGCCCCCAGTATTCAGTGGTTTAGTAAGTAGTTCACTTGAATATTATTGGTGATGATTATGTTAATTATTGCAATATTTTATGTTTTATAGTCAACTGATAGTCAAAGTTAACAAGATTAGTAAAATGTTTAATGCTCTTACTACTACTACTACTACTAATAATATAATAATAAAATCATTTGTTGTTTTTTTTGCTTATTGTCATTTGACTATTGATATACAGTTATCATTAATAAACTATTATGAATTAGACTTTATTTTAAAATTTCTGTTTTCAGCTTTTTTATAAAGTTTTAGTAATTTTGTTGTTTTAATATTTTAAATTTAATATTTAATATTAATTTATTTTTAAATATGTCTATAGAATTTGTATTAAGTTTATTTAGATTTTATTATTTAAGTACTTCAACAAACTAAATGAAAAATAGAAAAGTTGCCTTGGCAAAATTTAAAATGAATAATTATATAAATATTATATGTATTATTTTATTTCAGTTAATGGTCATCATGTGTTTTTTTTTATAGTTTAATAACCCTGCTTCTGCATCATTAAAGCATCTTTGTTAGGTACATTTTATTATGTGTTTATTATGTTTCATTGGCTTAAAGGAGGAAATGCATTGAACCTGAATTAATTGACAATTTTAGAGGCAAATTTGAGTAAACTGATGCAAAAAGTTGTTTTGCAGTCACGTGATAATGTATATATATATTTATATATATATTTGTTTAGTTTTTTTTGCCATCTTTCACATTCCATTGCGTCCTTTTTCTAACTTTGAGCCTTTATTTCCTCAGAACGATTGTTAATTTAAACATTTATGTATGGTAAGATGTGGAAAAACTTACAGTATACATGAACATAAAACACTAATATTAAATGGACAATAAAAAACAACAACAACAACTACAACAATAATGCACACAAACAAAGGCAGCCGCAGGAAGTCACTATATTCATCTTGCATAATCTTATTTTCAGATATTAACTGAGGTGATAACAGGCTACAGCAGACTAAATTAATTAACCATTTTTATTCATGAAGAAGTCCCATCTCTTTAAAAAGGTATTATGATCATTGTTTATCTTTTATATTAATTTCTCATATCAGTTTTTTATTTATTATTAATTCCTCCATCCATTCTTCAAAAGCACTAAATCCTGCAGTATTGTAGTCGTGGTGCATTATTCTACGGTTTACATTTTTTATATGTTCTTTATTCTTTTTCCATAGAAATAATAACATAAGATGCTCATCTCTCTCTGTCATTGTGTGACATCAAATAAACTTGGGGCCCTTTGCTTGCTTGTGAAAAAAAGCTGTTATACACATAGGCAGTCGCACATTTTGCAGTGTATAGCTCTGAGAAGGATAAGAAACATCATCCATTGATCCTACCATACAAGACAAACAGCAGAGTAGGCCTCAGGACATCATGCCAGCTTTGAGCGCTCCAGTGTTTTCTCACACATTATACAGTACTTATGAAATATCAACATCTCATCATACGGATATTAATCTAATCGCTTGAATATGCTTAAGTATTGGGTTGGATTGTTGCTGGTTAAGAGAATAATTTTACCTAAAGGCAAATCTAATAACATTTGATGTTATGATCAATCAGTGAAGCAGTGAATCACCCACTGATTCACCACCAGTAACAAGAGCGTTTATATCTGAAAGGCAATGTTTGCTGAATTTGGCAAGAGTTTCTGTACAGAAGATAGCTGTTCGTTCTCTCATCCAAAAGCAGCACTGGATGGGACTCTCAAACTCCAGCAAGAATTAGTGGTCCAGGCGCTGCCAATGATGTTTTTCAGTTTAGGGTTCAAAAAGGTATTGTAAATATGCATTGCTGTCAATTTTAATAGTTAATTATGAATTACTTAACATATTACAAAACATGAAGCACTTATTCTTCATCATCTTCTTGTCTGATGCTTCAAGTGTTCTATTCATGACTTTGCCTTTTCCCACCCCCCCAACCATTCAAATTTCCATAGACTGGAATTATTCTAAGGACATTCTAATGGGCTGCTTTGTGACATCACAAAATCTAGTAAACAACAAATTGTCTAAACGAGCCATTCGTTGTAATTCTTGAACGAAATATCTCCCTTTGGAGTGGACTTTGAGATTTGTAACTTTGTAGGTCTTTTTTTTATGCCAAAACATACACACTACATAGTGACTAAAATTCAAAAATTTATAAAAAACATAATAGGACCCCTTTAACGTTAAAAGTTAAACCTCACATCTTTGTGGGTGATATTCCTGTGTTGAACTTGTTTCTCTGATATAGATTGCAGAGCAGCCGAAAGGCCTTTAAAGTTTTGGAGTGAATTTTCATTTTGCACTGTCCAATTAATAATTTTCGTTGTCAATTTGTTTCACTTTTTATACCATGTTCAGTTTGGACAATAAGACATGTGATAAAATATTTATATATTAATCAGAAAAATATCCCACCATCCAAAATGTAAAGTTTCAAGATTTGTTTTCAGAGAATATCTTGTATTAATCTTATCTTTCTTACCATATGTGCATATACAGTATGGGAGTTATGCTATTTCCTGTGGCTGCACAGGATTGGTCTGCAGTCTTTTGTTGGTTCAGCTTCCTGTGGAGTATAAACAGTCATTACCTACTGTGGTTTCTACATTCCTGACATTGCCATTGGAACAAGCTCACATCCTCGTTGTCATGGACACATACTCTCTGCTCTTTGTTTTTGAAAGATGGCTTTTAAAAGTGTACGTGCAGCCACCCACAAGCAGCAGAACAAATCCTACTTTAACAAAGATGAATGTGCATTTATAAAGAGAAAGACAGGTTTCTTTAGAGAATTAAAAGATAGTTCAGATTCAGAATTAATAAAAAAAAAAAAAAAGATGTATTGAATGGATAAATAATTTTTTCATGAATTATTACATATAATTCTCTGAGATGGTTTAGATCCTACCTGTCCAATCGCTACCATTTTGTTTATTTAAATGGGGAGTCATCTCATTTATCGCCATTAAAATATGGAGTGCCACAAGGATCCGTCCTAGGTTCCCTTCTATTTTCAATATACATGTTGCCCCTTGGTAATATTATTAGAAAATACGGAATTAGCTTCCACTGTTATGCTGATGATACTCAGCTATGTATCTCAACGAGACCAGATGAAACTTCTAAATTATCTAAGCTAACAGAGTGTGTTAAAAATGTATAAGATTGGATGACCAAAAGAGATATATTAATTATTGGACCAAAAAACAGTACAAAGAATCTTGTAGATTACAATTTGCAACTAGACGGATGCACTGCTACTTCCTCTACAGTCAAAAATCTGGGTGTTTTATTAGACAGCAACTTCATATCATATCAAATCATATTTCCCATGTTACAAAAACTGCATTCTTCCATCTTAGAAACTTTGCCAAGCTACGAAACATGTTATCTGTTTCTGATGCAGAAAAGACCTCTAGACTGGACTATTGTAATGCACTTCTAGGTGGTTGTCCTGCTTCGTCAATAAACAAACTACAGGTAGTCCAAAATGCAGCAGCTAGAGTCCTTACCAGGTCAAGAAAATCATATTACCCCAATGTTAAAGTCTCTTCACTGGCTACCTATTAAGTTTCGTATCAGTTACAAATTATCATTACTTACCTATAAGGACCTAAATGGTTTAGCTCCTGCGTACCTTACTAGCCTTCTACCATGTTACAATCCATCAAGCTCCTTAAGGTCACAAAACGCTGGACTTTTGGTAGTTCCTAGGATAGCAAAGTCCACTAAAGGAGGTAGAGCTTTTTCACATTTGGCTCCCAAACTCTGGAATAGCCTTCCTGATAATGTTCGGGGTTCAGACACACTCTCTCTGTTTAAATCTAGATTTAAAAACACATCTCTTTCGCCAAGCATTCAAATAATGCATCTCTTAAATTGTGACTTCAGTTGTATCTGATCAAATGCGTATTCTTATTATTTTGCTTGGTTTAAACTAATTTATTTTACTTTGTTGGAACAGCAGCTATGCTAATGATGTCTCTATTTGTTTCTATGTTTTGCTACAGGATTTACATCCCGTGGTAACTAGGATTTATACAAACTCCAGTCTGTGACTGCATCATATAATAATTGCTGTTAATAATATTCATCATCTGGCTGACTACGACTAATTTTTTCTGAAAAACCCTGTCAAACGCGCACAAACTGACAGTCACCACTTATAAGCAACTACTAAATATTGTAGAAACTTAATTTTCAAAGCTGAAAAAAATTTGATTTGTATTCTAAAAAGCACTATACAAATAAACTTGAATTGAATTGAATTGAATATAAACTGCAAGGGGCACAGAGAAGGTCTTATAATGAGTAATCCAGTGTTGGTGCTAACGTCACCATTACGGGCCTCTAGACTTTTACTTTATGAAGTCAGTGCACTGTATGTGCTATTACTCTCAGTAGGGCAAAAATAAAAATGTGCAATGCTAATATATTATAAACATACCAGCACCTTTAATTTCCTCATATTAATGGAATTGTTCACCCAAATATGAAGATTTGCTGAAAATGTACTCACATCTAAAATGCAGACGAGTTTGATTCTTCACTACTTCAACTGGATTGTGTCACTCATCAGTGAATCCTCTGCAGTAAATGGCGGCTTAAATGAGAGTCCAAATAGCTGATAAAAACTTCATAGTAATCTACAAGTAATCCATAAATTTCCAGTTGATCAGTTAATGTTTATAGTGAAACGCTGTATTTATAAGAAACAAATCTATAAAGTTGTTTTATTTTTATACTGTCACTTCCAGCTAAATACATTAGTGTAATCATTAAGCTTTACTGTAGATTCCATAATCTATAATAATGCTTTCTCCAGTGAAAATGTCTATCCCCTGTTCTTCGCTTACATCAAAATCATGACATATTTGTTTAAAACTGTTTTCACCTGTAAAGGGTACTTGATATGTGCAGAATTCTCTGCTGATTCAAATAAGATTACTTTTTCCTTCAATCAAATGTCTTCCTTTGTTCAGTTTTCTCGCCACTCTTTGTCATGGTGATTCATTTAATCTACTCGGGTGTTCATCATTATTACCCTTATTTGTCCTGTATTTACGTTTTTGCTGTTTGAACTTTCATGTGTCTGGTATCGTCTATGTACTACACAGCTATCTTACAGTTTGTCATTCTGTGGATTTATTTAATGAACCTCATTTTATTTCCATTCTAGTCTTCATCCTTTGGACTAATCATGACAGAAACAGACTAATCAATCAATCAATCAATCAATAATTTTTTTTAATGTGATTATGGTTGTAAAGCTGATATGTTTGTCATACTATTTAATAAATAATATTATTACTCACAAAATAAATGCCATTTGTTCGGACATATTTTCTCTGTACATGCTTTAAAGTGTTTCCTGCAGGCTAGTTTGGTTGTTTATCTGTCTGCTCCCTCAAAGACGATGTGTTATTTATATAAAGCTTGTGCAGTTCTGTCTGCAAGTTCCTCTGAAATTCTGCTCCTTTGCCACAAATGTAGAAAAGAATAGCTTCAGGAATCAGATATAGAATTAATAAAAATAAAATGGAGGTTTACCCCTGTTGGTTTTCACTTTATGGCTCCTACGAACTACTGTACATTCATAATTATGATGAAATGTACATTCTGGACAACATAAAAAATGAATGTTCTTGCTGCAGATTGAAAAACAAAGAAAGAGACCAAATTTATCAAAGATCTCAAAACAAGCAATTAGAATAGCCTAACACATTTAGTCCAGCAGATACATTTAGATTGAAATTGAATTTTAAGGCCTTGCTGATAGCATGTATGCATAGAGATTATATTAAGGAAAACCAGTACAGAGTGGATTCAGTGGTTAACTCTAAGCCTCAAGGGCATAAATATCATCTAACAGTAGGGGGTAGGACAATAAACATAAATTTAGCAGGAGCAAATTTTTGAAGGGAACACAAATAATACAGCCAAAATTGTATTTTAATTGTATTTTAATTTTAAGGATGGACATAGCATAGAGACCGTCTTTAAATATGACTTAGGTTTATAGGTTAACCACGCAGTCATATTATAATTATTAAATTATTTTGCATCCTCCACATAATATTTTAGGTTTTGTCTATTTTAAGTATTCAACCGCAGCAAGCCCACATCTGCCACTTAAAATCATATTGAGCAAAACCCAACACACTGGTAGATCTACAATATTAGCCTTCTATCAGTTCACACACAGGCTTCTTGCAGTGTTAGTTGTAGTGGGTGAATTACTATCCAACAAGCTACAGTATTAAACAAGCTACATAACCATAGAATCGCTAATGGAAAATACATTGGATATCATTGTAACAAAGGAGGCTCCCGCACCACCATTCCCACCACCCGTCACCTGGGACTGATTGCTCATTCACACCTGCACCTCATTTAGACACAAACTATTTAGTCTTTTTACATTTAAATAAAATTTATATATATATATATATATATATATATATATATATATATATATATATAATAAGAGTTTTTGCAAATGCATATCCGATGCAATTCAGTGAAACTGAACTGGTATTAAACTGGAAATACATTGATTCTTTTACTTTTGATCTGTTATTATGGTCCACAGCTCCTATTGTATGATATAGGTAGCTTGTAAGAGGTCTTTTACAGTACATGATACCATTTTCAACTAAAAATGGGATCCTTTTAATGTTTTTTGGCATTCATTTACACAACAACTGCATTTTAGAGACTTAAAAATAGGTTTCAAAGGGTATGTTTTTGAAAACTATACCGTTATCGTCTTTGTGTAAACTACAAAAACACAGATTTGTGAAAATGGTGATGACATGTCAGAGATTTTCTTATTATTGGGACATGCGAGAGTCTGTAGGACAGCTAACATGGATTACACAGATCCGTGTGAACAGGGATCATTTGACAACACTGTTGTCTGTACTTTTGGAAAAACTTTTCTGTTTTAAGTATGTTGTCGTCATGTAAACATACTGTTAGTCATCCATTAGATTTCTTCTTCCTCTGCAGTGGGAGTCTATGGAAGCCTCTAGGAAGTAGGTCTGACTTCTCTGACTAAGTTGAAAGAATTATTTTCGTTTAACTTCTTTATTTTGTTCATTACTTTTTTCACTACAGATCTATTCCAATTTGGCTGATGAGAATTTCATTCAAAGCTTCAAAAAATTGGTCAGACTGATCAGGATTTATGATGTTTATAACTGCAGTCTTTTTAAATCTTGCTCTTATGTTTTTGACAATTTAGGTGGAAAAATTATCTCAGACTGTATGTCTTGTATTTTTCCCAAATGGTTGTGTTAAAGTTGCACCTCTGTCATCCTCTGTCGAACTCTTGGTATTGTGCAGATTGGCTGTGCTTGGCCCTATAATTGCTCCTTGCAACTATGTTAAATATCTGTAAATAAATATAAGCAATGTGAAAATCATGTCCATGTTGAAATTTAGCAACCTGAGATAAGATGCTCTGTTAAAGGGCACAATGGTAATTGCTCATAGACCCTGTATGCAAAACCACTTGCAACTAATTGTAACCTCAGGTAAAGCTAGCAAGACGTTTTAGCTGACGATAACACAACTCAATTTAAAATGTCCCTTTTACATACAACGTTTCTTAAACCGAAAAACTGATGAAAATGTGTAATCAATAAATAAGCAATAAATAAAAATGGCCTTATATCTAAAAAATAATTGACATTGCAGTATTTCATTTAGCTTAGTCTTAGTCTATAAAAATGATCAAATCTATTGGACTAATCACTGCAGTTTTAACTTGGACTTTTTAAACATTTTTTTATTAAGGCAGCAAATCAAATTAAGATTTAAATTTTAGTGGGCCTTTTTATGGCACTGCTATATTTCAATAGTCAGCCCAATGTTCATTGCACACAATGGAGCAGAGTGAGAGGGGAAAGGGAAGGCCTTTCAGATCCAATTAGGTCTGTGATATGATGTGGGAGTACTATAATCCAGAGAAACATTGTCCCCACCTCCATAACCTCACTATACACTAGAAGACATGCAAGACAGAGAGAGAGAGAGAGAGAGAGAGCCTTATCAAGAAGAGAGTAATGGATTTGCTGTTGTGTTCTCTCTGCTCTGCGCCCCCCCCCCCACCCTCTGCACACACATTAATCTCTGTCATAAATGCTCATTTTGTAAGCGACTGCTTTTGCAATCCACCATGTGTGGGAGAAGAAAGAGAACGAGGGCATGAGAGAAACTTCCAGTCTTGCCCTTCTGTGGCAGTCAGGGCTATGGCAGAAGAAAGATAGAGATGACTTCTGACAGACCCTGACTGAAATAAAGTTTACAGAAACATTCTGTGAAGCTCCGAAGAAAGCGATTCGGAGGAAAAGCTGCTACATCCCTGAATTATTTTTTTGAAGTTTTCCCTTGAGTTTTGTGTTCCATCGAACAGATAAGTGCAGAAGTATGTAGTCATCAATCCGGTGAAGTTCACAAGCCCTGTCTGTGCTTCACGTATCTGCCCTTTTGCAGTTACCGCAAATGTATGTAGGATAATGGGAATTTGTACTCCATCTGCTGTTGATATAAAGTGAGTAAATGGCAGATACGCCACCAAAACGTGAAAAGCAACGGTAAGCAAAAACCCACTAATACATGCTCTGTCACTTTGTTCGGTTGTACTGTAATCACTTTTTGTATATATATATATATATATATATATATTTTTTTTTTTTTAATTTATTTATTTATTTTTTTTTGCTATGGACGAAATATCTTAAGAGCAGACGGCTGACGTTTAGTTCACAGGTATGGAAAAATGCTTTTGGATTCCTCACAAATAAACATATTTGAATTATCTTTAGGAAGCACAGCTATGAGGGAAAACAGCTGACTTTGCAATCCACAAATGCACTCTAGTCGGAAAATGATGAAATTCAGGAAATATTTGAGGAAATACTGCATATCGTGACGATTAGAACCTCCTCGACTTCTTATTACTCACACCTATGAGTCACAAAAAGTCTATTTTTTTATTTATATATTATTTATTTGTTTGACTGCACAATAGTGAGTTTGAAAATTCAGAATGGGGTAGTAAAAGATCAAAGGCTTGCTCAATAACTTTCCCTTCCTGCAAAAAAAGATATTAGGCTTACTGACACGAAACCAGCTGCACTTGTCCAGAATTACACTGAAGTGAAAAAAAATGCAATAATGGTCTAAATAATTGCTTCACATGGAAAGCTAGCTCTGTGCTCCTAAAAGGCCACTTCATAATGAAAGCAAAAGTGTAGCGCTGACCCCGTGCTGAAGGTCACTGAAGCAGGCATTTTTTCCATTCCATACAGTCATCTAACTCTGCAGATTGGTTTATTAAACCTCGATTTGATCCACCTGTATGTGCGTCAGTCCCATGGTAATCCCTGCATCATATTCTATTCTTTCATTTCCGAGATTGCTATTTTTTGGCTCCTGATTCTAGTCCAAAGTAAAGAAACTTTGAGACAAAGTAGTGGTGTGCCCATGTTATTGCTGCAGATTTTTATTATGAGTCATTCGGTTTATGAGTATGTTGCAAGACAGTCCATTTCACACTTTAAAAAAATTGGTTGTTGGAAAAAGTAATATAAACATATACTACTGTTCAAAAATTTGAAGTCATACTAAAAAAAAAAAAAAAAATGTATATATATATATATATATATATATATATATATATATATATATATATATACTTTTATTCAGTGAGAACACAATGAATTGATCAAAAGTGACAATAATGACATTCGTATTGATGCATACGATTTCTATTTCAAATAACTGCTGTTTTGAACTTCATATTCATCAAAGAATCCTGAAAAAAATCTATCAAGGTTTTCACAGATATATTAATCAGCACATTACTAACACTGAACATAAGAAATGTTCCTTGTGCATTACTAGACTAGACTAGACTTATATAAAATATAATAAAATAGAGAACTTGTAGTAAAAATAGTAGTAGTATTTTTTATTTTTATATAATTTTTTGCCTGTATTTTAAGAAAATAAATAAATAAGTAAAAACTTACAGCTTTGGTGAGACTTTTTCAGAAACACTAAAAAATTTTCAACCCCAAACATTTGAAAATACTGTTTATTAATAATAGTAAAATTAATAATGCCTTGTCATAGCTACTTTCTTTTGGTCATCAGCGAAGAGGGAATATTGTAGTTACCGGCTTCTACACAGCAGAAGAATGCTCTCAGATTAAAATATAAAGCACGTTTCCTCGGTTGCGAAGAAGTGACACATATTTCAACAAACTTCTTCAAAATGTGGCGTTTAAAGTCTCAGATGAAGATAAGCGTCAGAGAGCAGTTACAGCAGTGAGTGATGAGACACAGCCAGGGATAATGGAAAGAATCTATAAATCATCCCAGAGAAGACAAAGAGGAACCAGAAGACAAAGTAAAAAGAATGACTGAGGACCCACGGTGAGACGTTTTTTTTTAAATAGCTGAAAGGAAGCAATCAAGAGTGGATGAGGAGAGTAGGACTGGTGTAATCCATGCCAGTCATCTCACCCAGTCACAAAACCCATCACTGAGTGATCTATCTCCAATTTATGAGTGTGACGGTTCACTCAAAGATGAGAACAAAGACAAAATATATTACGTAGTGAAGTGTCTAGGGTCCAGCTCACACGTCTTCATAACAGAAAACTTACCGTAAGTAACAAAAAACCTCAAATGCATTACTCTTTTAACTGTTCGCAACACCTTCCATCAGGACATGACCCTGAAATGGAGATAATGTGCAGATAATGGTGGAATTATCATGCTATGGGTCACATTTTTTTCCATTTTCGACCAGACCCTTAGGATTCTTGCATCTCTCAGAGGCTCTTATGTGATTGTGAGACGGGGTTGTTTTGGGGCGAAATACTTGTGATGTGAGGTGATTTGATTTGTGGTTTGCATTATTTGGAAAGCGAGGGAGAATGAGAAAGAGAGAGAGAAACCTAATGTGATTGGTTATTCGCTTCAGATTTACTCTGCCATCTGCCACTCTTGGTTCCGTATGGAGACATTTGCTCTGTTCCAGAACCATAGTCCGCTGACTACGGAAGCGGCATTTTAAAGTTACATAGGCATTTTAATTATGCTGCCTTCTGAGATTCCTTATTTTAGACAAATTCTAAAGTAGTATTGCATGTTTGTCTAAAATGCTAACCCAGAATGCACTGAGTGAAACTCAAAGAAACATTAACATTAAGATTATGGACGTGGTGAGAGAAATCCAATCCATCCATCCATTTTCCAAAATGGCTTGTAATATGAGAAAAGAGCATTGTAAATAAACAAATGTAATTTAAAATGGACTGTTTACCCAGTAATTGTGCATTCTTTGCATTTTTTAATTTATTGAAGTAATAATTATAATTAGCTTAGCAACATGGAAATATATATATATATATATATATATATATATATATATATATATATATATATATATATATATATATATATATATATATATATATATATATATATATATATATATATATATATATATATATATATATATACATATATATATTTCCACATCAGTTTAAGGGGATATATACTTATTTATTTATTAATAGAAACAAAGCTGGAATAACAAGGAATGTTGACCAAAAATAAATTAAAAAATACAAAATAAAATAAAAATAATAATAAAAACAAAAACATTGGCAACTAACAGAAATAAACAGCTTTAATTTATTTTTTATTTCAGTGTAAGTAATTTATTAATTTAAAATTACTTAAACTGAAATAAAAAATAAAGCTATTAGAAATATTTAAAATACTACTACTACTACTACTACTACTACTACTACTACTACTACTACTACTACTACTAATAATAATAATAATAATAATAATAAATTACAAAGGCACATAACAAAATGATTTAAAATTTAAACTAAAATTAAAAAGAAAACTGCAAAATGAATATAAAAGATAATGGAAAAAAAATATATATATTAATACTATAACAGCGTACAAATAATGTTAATTAAAATAACGCTAACTACCATAATATGTGCTTGTGATGAATCATTCATCCGCTGTAACTCTAGATTATTAGCAGCTTTTAAATCAGCACTTTACATTTTAATATATGAGGTATGACTGCGTGTCATTTATGTTGTAGAACAAAATGTAATATTATCCACAGGCCTTATTTTACACATAAATCAAAAACTACTATTCTAAAAACCCATTGAAGACAATCCCCAGAGAACCATGGCAAATTAGCCTTGCGGGTTGGCCGACAAATTGACGTCATGACTGAACAGCTCTATTCTCTCGGTCTGTTCCTCAGAGAGCGTCTAAGTGTCTCTCTCACAATGAGGGTGGAAATGAAAGGGGAAGGGTGTGCTAGTACTAGAATTATTATTATGGTCCTGACAAACCTGAGAGTCCATCTTTGATCTCGTTCCTCTCTTGATATGATTTGGGACCAGTGATTCCACTCCTAAACCAGTGACTAGAGAAGTGTTCTTATTAGTGACACCAGCGGGTTTCCGAGAAGAGCCGAATGCCTCATCCTTGATTATTACATTTCCTTTTTGTTCTTGAAGATAAATTGTGAGCACTCAGTGTTATTCCAGAGAGGCCCACGGCTGAAATAAAAGAACAGAGGAATAAGCCCAGATGGTTTCAGTCTGTTAAATTATTTATTGTATGCTAAAAATCTGTGACTGCTTCACACTCCTCACTGTTCCCCTGCCACATAATCAAGATTGTATGTTAGTGATAGTCATAACGCAGTGTTTAATTTGAACCGTTTTTGAAGCAATAATATTTGAGTATAATGTGTACAACATGCCACTGTGTTAACATCAGAAACCAGAATGATAGTTCTTTTCCAAAACCTTGAGAAATGTCTTGCTGCCTGCATGGCTACCTTATAAGTCAGCATCCAAACCGCCTTTAACTTCATATGTGACCCATTCTATATCGCAAATAGCACTCCGTGTGGCGGAATCAACTCTCAATAGAGTTTGGCACTCTTCGATTTATTTTTTGACAAACTAATATAATTTGGACTTGAATGACACCATTTAATTTATATTTCAATATGTGCTTAATTTAATTTATGACATTTTCTTGTAGTGTAAGCAGCTCAATGATTTTGAGACCGAGCATAGCCTATATCTTCTCACTTCTCCTGTCAGGTTCTGCCATTTTTTATCCGTTTCAACTCAAGCAGTGGATTTACTTATGGAAATCTACCAATTACCAGAGACGGAGGTTTTGATGCATTCTGAGAGGTACGGCAGTGAGTAGCCTAAATCCCATAATCCTCTGTGTCTAAGGGCATCTACTCTAAAGTGACATATTCTGCATTCTGAATCGAGGACACTGAGATTAACACTACCTCTGACGTTTAAGAAAGATGTAAATGCCACACTCTTGATAACCTTATAAGAAAATAACACTTTTAAGTACATATTTAGTACATTTGCCATGCTTTAAAGAAGTAAGCTTAATTGGATGTGTTGACAGATTGCACAGACACTATTGGAAGAGATCTGAACTGGATGATGACATCACTGAATCATCAAAATTGTCTTCTTGCATCAAACTATTTTCCTGTTTGACTCTGTAAAGCTGATTTGACACAACCAGTACTGTATAAAGCAATATACAAATAAAGGTGACTTTACTTGACTTTATTGACTAGTTGACATGCTTGTCAGTACATTAAACATTAGACAATAGTAGTGGTTGAATAATTATGAACTTTTTCACCCAAAAATGTAAATTCTGTCATCATTTGCTCGCCCCCCTTTGGTTTGTCTAAACCGTAAAAGTTTCTTTCTTCTGTAGACCATAAAAAAAAATATATATATATATATATATATATATATATACACACACATATATTAAGAATGTTGATGACCAAACAGATTCTGGTTCCCATTGACTTACCATAATAGGCCTTCGTTTCCATACTATGGAAGTCAGTGGGGACCAGCAAATGTTTGGTTAGCAACCTTCTTCAAAATATCTTTTATGTTCAACAGACAAAAGAAACGGATGATAAATGATGACAGAATTTTCACACAGTTTTTCGCTTCAGAAGACAATTGATGGACTGGAGTCATGCTGGTGTTTATTTTGATGGTTTTATCAGTTGTTTGGACTCTCATTCTGACGGCACCCATTCACTGCAGAGGATCCATTAGTGAACCGTTGATGTAATGCTATATTTCCTTAAATCTGTTCTGATTAAGAAACTATGCTACATCTCAGAAGGACTGAGGGTGGACACTTTTTCATAAAATGTTAATTTGGGTGAATTATTCCTTTAGTATCTTCTTTTGAAGCATACTGTACTATTTTTCATAATACTCTTTTTTTTTTTTCTGTCAATATGCTAGAGTGTGCTTACTTTTTCCTTCATTCACATTTGAGATTAACGAGAGCAACATTTACATCACAGACTTTGTGGTTCTCGGTCTAAGAATAGATATATGATCAAACACTGGTAAACACATTCATTATAAAAACAGGTGAGGAAACGCACCACAGGTGGGTGGGTTACACAATTTCATCAACACGTTCATCAACGTCAAGAAGCATTAGTTAGAAAGGTCTAAGACTCAATATGGTTAGAAATTACTAATCATAAAAAGGGACGGTTCAGCTTTGAATATTAACTGGACAAGCCGTTAACAGACACCTGTGACCACACATTCTATATTAACCCATCCACTTTTAGTGGAAGAAATGTTCCACTAATAATAAATTTAGCTCTGTACTGAACATTGGTATATTTTACCATAATGCTGGTGCTGATGTTTTATAAAAGCCACTTGAGTATGCGATACATTGACTTTTACCACAGCCTCTCTGGCTTATTACTTTAATGGATGTGTATGTGATTCTTTGGTAATTTTAGCATTAAGATCAAGAAATGTTCACTTGTTCTGCAGGATGCAAAACACATCAATTTGAAACCTTACGGGAGTTACGGGAAGAATTGTCCATGGAATTAAATATTACAATAGGACTGTTACATGTATCTATTGCTTAAACGCAATATTGTCCATACTCTATAATCTAAGCTACAATCATAAATGAAATTTGTGGTTTTTATAAGAGCCTTTTTGCAATCAGAGATTGAAATCAAAATGCACGTATATCCACACATTAGCAATTCAGAGTGATTCAGTGTTCTTGAGGGAAATGCCTGGAAGAAACACTCTTCAAACTTATTAGTCAATTCTGAGAACTATCAGTCACATACAGTAACTCAAAGACTGTTTCTGAAGAAGCGAGGAAGCTGTGCCTGCAATAAAGACAAATTGTTCAGCCAATAATAATAAAATAGCGAATACTACAGTATGCACAGCTACCAGTTGACAGCAAATGAATATACCTATATCACATTAGCATTGCCGGTTACTGAGTGGAATATTGATATGAGTAATACTTCTTTTTAGAAATATATTAGAAAAAACATTTTTTTAAAGGAAATTAATACTTTTATTCAGCAAAGACATGTTAAACTGATAACTTATACTACTACTACTACTACTACTACTACTACTACTAATAATAATCAGCACAATTGTTTTCAACATTGATAATAGTAAGAAATGTTTGCGGAGCACCGAATCAGCATATTAAAATGATTTCTGAAGGATCATGTGACACTGAAGAATGGAGTAATGGATGCTGAAAATTCAGCTTCTTTTATTTTAAAATACATAAAAAATAGAAACGATTAATACAATTCCACAATAATACTGTTTTACTGTTCAAATAAATGCAGCCTCTTGTGCATAAGAAACCTTTCAAAAACATTTATCTTACAGACCTTACAGACCCCCAACCCCAAATCTTCCTTGACCCCAAACTTTTGAACAGCAGTGTAAGTAAATTAGTTTTCATTCTAACAATTATTTAACATAAGTATTCCAGTTTATTCACCACTGCATTAAAGCATTGATTTGATTCCAGCACTTTTGACTCTGTTGGCAGTAAAGTAGACACACTCATTGCAATATCCTGAACTCTGAGAGACCTTCGGTGGAATGGATAAATGAAAGGAAGCTTTTTATGAATCTGGAATACAAATCTAGACAGTAAAAGGGTTCTGTGGTGAAGAGAGGAAGAGAGAGCGATAGGAAAGGCATTAGAAGAGAGGAAATCATTCAAAACCATGACCATAATACTATATTATGTGGCCGAGGATCATTTAAAGTTGCTTATAGGCCTTGACTCAGCCATTGTTATGGAAATGTATAGTTCAGGCATCCTTGGTGTGAAAAAAGCTATTCAATCAAATCCAGTCATGTTAGTAGCAATTTGTTAGGGTTCAATGTGATGATAATTTAGTTGCACATAGTTTTCATTCAGGATTTATTACTTAATCTAACTTGACATTCACATGGAGGAATGTATATAGTATATAACTCCTTCCATTTTACAGACAGTGTCTCTTTTTAGTATTATTATTATTTTAATTTTTAGCTGAAATAATTCCTCATCTTTTTCTTGATGTATCAAGAATCAAAAACAAAAACTTTGATGCTCTGGGATGATACATTACAGCAATAATTGTTCTTTAGAACAATGTCTGTAGTCTATAGGTGTAGACACATCCCCTGTTGTTACTAATTAGACATTTTCTCAGAATTCAGTTTGCTACATGGTTGAAGTTGTTCCCTCAAGACACACTGTCAACAACAAATGAAAGCTTCCAATAGCAACTAATACATATGACTTTATAAATGTCAACCAGTTATTATCCAGTAGCAGGTGAATATCTGTAGCAATTTCCAAACAGCAGCATGAGGCTGAATTCAATTAATTTGGCCCAGGCAAACATTTCATTAGATAGTTAGCAGGTGGACACGCAGATGTGAGGTAATTTAGCTACAGTTAGTGTGAAATTGAGAAGGTCTGCGAGGCAGATTTATTTCCATCAGAGGACCCACCGAGAGCTGGGTATCAGTACGTCTGATAACAGCTGATCGAAATTCTCCAGCATGAACAGAGAGGATTGTTTTCTTTTGAAGATATAGAGTCTGAAGATTTCTCTAAATTTGTCTGGCACCCAGTCTAGTTTGTTTAGAGGACTGTAAATATGGTCAGGCAGTGTGCGAAGCCACACACACACACACACACACACACACACACACACACACACACACACACAAAACAAACAGGAAAAGCCAAAACAAATCTTCCTTATAATAACAAACTTAAAATAGTCATTGTGTGTATCTTGATCTAAACAGGTTTTTCTTTAAAGAAACAGTCCCTTTAAAGGCCTTGTTAAATATTGCAAATTAGGAGGGAATGTTGTGGTAGTGATAAAAAGGATAAACATTTCCTAACTGTATCCCAGATATTTAAGGAATAAATCAACCAAAAATTAAGGTTTGCTAAAAGCTTCTGTAGATGAGATTGTAGGATTAGATTTCTCTATATATATATAGTTATACAGTATGTCCCTCCTCTGAATTTTATCCTGTGCTGACACAGGACAAAAATATATATTTTTATTATAAAAAGCTGCTAAACCCTTTGAATTGTTATTGTGAATCTGAAAGAATATAAGACAACAGGATCAATTCTAAAACTCCTCGTCATCCAATAATGTCCTCCAGTGATGGATTCAGCTGAACCATGGCTCCTGGGCATCCTGTGCCATATCCTAATGTAACACAGATGGATTGGCCCTGCGTGAATGTCTCAGTTGAAGAGTTGGACTGTCTGCTTCTTGTATAATTGTTTTATCTGGTCAGTGGCATCTGGAAATGTCTCCTTTCCAAAAACTGCTGCCTACTATTATATAAATGCCAACTCTTCTCAAAGCTGTCGAGCATGACAACTAAAATTGGCTTTTAATCTGTTCAACTGTGAAGCATAAAAAAGTTTCCCTGCAACCAAAATACCTAAATGTTTTTGATTGCACAATAGTTTTGTGTTTCTGATGTGAATTTAGCACATCAGTGTACCATTAACTTCAGTTTGTGATTTATTCGAATGTTTCCTGTTGTTACTCTCTGTGTCAACTTGAGCTGAAAATGGGCAGGTGATATCTGTCCATCACAAATTTGGCAAAAACTTTGCCTTTCTAAATCCATGCAGGAAAAAATTGAGCTTGACAATAACAATATTTTATTATACTGTACTATTAGTTATTAATAATAAAGATGATCTATTTAATTGTTTGCTTTTTTACCGTAAGTGAATATAATCATATTTTCAATTTCGAAATATTTTATGCATGATATGCATGAATGGGGAGAAAATATTCTGAGTTTACATCTTGCAATTCAGTTTTTGTTTCTGCCACACACACACACACACACACACACACGCACACACACACACACACACACACACACACACACACATATATATATATATATATATATATATATATATATATATGTATATATTTATTTTTCTCACAATTGCAAGTTTTTATGTCTTCCAAGGATAAAAATCATTGCAATTACCCTTTTCTTTACTTTTTTTTTTTTTTTTTGGCTGAAAGCGGTTCCTTTGGAATTGAAAGTCCACAAATAATCATGGTAATCTCAAATAATTGCAACACGCCAAGGATGACCTGTGTCTGACAAACTTGTGTAACATAAAAAAAGTGTAGCTCCTGAAGTAGAAATGTGCCTTATTTTCCCTTTTCTGAGAACCATGTTTTGAGATACTGTATTTTTCAACCTAAGATGTGTAATCAACTTTAAAGGCCACCAGACGTCACATAATTTACTCTGTGGCCTCAAATTAAATTGGCCCGCAGTGCAGTCTATAATAGATAGTTATAGATGGGAAGACATGTTTCATTTCTGTTACCAATAAAGGTTCAGAAAACTGGACCAGAACCAAAGGTATTTGTTCAAGAAAATGTAAAAAAAAAAAAAATGCATTCCTGAATCTCCAAGTTTTTTCTAACAAGTGTTTCTCTCAGGGGTTGCAATAACTCAACAATAGCGCATATGAGAGTCAGTGAGTGAAAACAATTATTAGCCTGGACTGTAGCATCATGCTTACTGCTGCAAGTCTAGTGTGACCAGACAAATACACTGACTGCCTCACTAGATGCTTGTTTGTTTTTGCATTGTTGCACAGCTACATTCTGTATACATACTCAGCCTTGGTGTGGAGGCACAAGCATTTAGGATTTGTTAACTATCAAAACAGTTTGCAGATACTTCCTTTAATTGTCTCCCATTTACTCAGCTTACTGCCTGGAAGCACACTGTCTGCAGCTCTGGATTAGATTTTATTACAGCCGACTTGTGGGCAGAGCCAAATTCATCTCTTTTATTTGACACTTGTATGAGTATTGACGTCGTTAATATTCAGTAATCTTTGCAGTCAGAAGCAATAATAGCAGCTCCTCTAAACAGTCTATCACTGAGTGACCAGGACATGCTTGAAATAACACAAAGCCTGCAGACAACAATCCAGAGTTACATATTAGCTCTGTTCTGCGCTGCTGGATGAGCACATATTCAATTTAGCAGCATGACAAACGTCTTATTATTCATTACCAGTTAATGGATCTGATATTTTTCAGTACCAGTTAATCAAGCACTATCAGTGGCACTGGGTCTTATGATTTTAATTTAAAGGGGTCATATCATACATTTGTATTATTATTATAGCTGTAGGTGCTGCACACATTAAAAAAACAGAACAAGGTGTGACATTTTATGTTTAATTTGTATTATTTTTTAAATTTTATTTAATTAAAATTTTAAACCAAAAGTTGGGTTAGTCCATATTTGACCCAAAGTTGGGTTGAAAAACCACCCAGCATTTTTTAGAGTGTAGAAATAACATTGCGTATCCTGCTTTTCCCACTGAATGGACCAAATTTAAATGAAAATGTGAGTGGTCTTCTGTTTAAATATATTGATGGTATCATAAAATCAGAAGTTCAGAAAAAGATGTATTTGCAGCCTTATTTCAATACATGACCTTTTTCCACTAAGAGTGAAGGTTTGGGTTCTTTTAAGTGTTTTTACACTACCTTAAACCTTTACCTCGGAAGTCCAAGAGCTGAATGAAAGTCAATACAAAACTTAAAAGCGATATATTTAAATTCTATGGTATATTTGAATTTTTCTGAAGAGATATGATCAATTGAATGATGAACAGATCATTTCATTAGGAATCTACATGTTCTGGAATTTTACATAAGGGTGAAAAAGTTCAGTTTGGTTTGCCCCAAGTTTGCCACAGTAACAAAAAGAATACTAGTTTGAAAGGGACACAGGTGAGCAGTGCTCAATAGACCGCTGTTGACATTTTTTGCCCCCCTAAATTTAGCTGAAAAGAAGTTGTTTTTGCTGCTGTGAAAATTCAGAACTGTAGGTGCTACACACATCAGGAAATATCGCAATCGTGATCATACCTTTATTGTGAGCATCTGTTGGCTGGATGAACAAAGTTCCCTAAAACCCCTTATCACTTCTGAGATACTATATTAAGGTCCCTCCCATCCACCCTCCACCAAAAAACGAACAAAAAAAAAGTCAAAAGAAAATCTCACACAAAAACAGCATCTTTGTCGAAATGGGGGCCGCAGAGTCAGCAGTATGTTTTCCATTATTTAAAACCATTCACATTCCCTATCTAACAGCAGGCAATTACTCTGACATGAATGAAATCACTTTCCAAAACACAGCCGTAGCAATCTATTCACTGCCATAATTTATGACTGTTTTCTGGGTGCATCTTCATTACGGGGCTTTCATACGGAAATGAAGAATGACAAC
Organism: Carassius auratus; assembly: GCF_003368295.1. Taxonomy (NCBI): domain Eukaryota; kingdom Metazoa; phylum Chordata; class Actinopteri; order Cypriniformes; family Cyprinidae; genus Carassius; species Carassius auratus. The sequence continues at coordinate 64,839 of NW_020527908.1, forward strand.
TTTAATTTCAGATGAAAAAAGGGATTTAAAAGGAAAACACCTGGCCGCCTTGATAACCTCTTCCCAAACTGCCTGTCAATAACATCTGACTCGGGTAGCATACGTGCCTTAATACTCATGACAGAAGACCAGTCCTGGGAACTCCACGTCTAAGATAAATGTTTAGGTGGGAGTGAAAAAGCAGCGGCATCTGTAGAATACACAAACAGGTTTCTGGGGAAAGTGTGTCAGCATTGAAATATAGGTTCAGGTTGGCATCTGGAAAGGGAACATTGCTGGCAGCTCCTCAATCCACACGCTGCTGGATCAGACACTGTCATTTACACAATCAGACCCTGAGGTTTTGGCAACATGTGCATTGTATCTGAAGGTAGAAGTGCACTTTATTTTTAAAGGGACAGTTCGCCCCAAAATGTACTCATCATTTACTCTCCCTCATGTCGTTCTAAATGATGTTCTTCATTCTGCAGAACACAAAAGAACAATGTTTAAAGGTGTGTGTGAATTTTTTTTTTGTGTGTGAATTTTTTTTTGTATACATTGAAAGTCAGTGGGGAACAAAACAACACTGGACCCTATTGACGTTCAGTGTAGAAAAACATCATACTGGTTTGAACTGAGACGAAGGGGATTAAATCATGATATAATTTTTTTTTTTTGGGGTGCATTAGCCCTTTAAGACTTAACATTCTTCATGAATAAAAACATTCATACTGGTGCATTCATTAAGAACATACAGCATGATTGAATTATGTTTTTACTTTTCATCTTCTTCTTTTATGTGAAGACTCATAACATCAGACTTTACTCTAGGTTATGCGTCACTATCGTCTGAATAACATATGGGCAAATTAACACATTTCTACAGTACGCTTCAATTTTCTCAGCATAGTAACACTAGGAGTTGGCATATAATTGAATGGTTAAAAAAAAAAAAAAAACTTTGTAATATTCAGTAAATTAGCAGCCAAAAAAACATATTGTTTCCATATAACTATCCTCTGTTGATGCTAACTGCCATTGTTTTATTGTTATATGAAAGTATCCTTTCTTAATATTAATATTAATTATTTTTTTATAATTTTTATGTTTTTTTAATACCAAATTTATTTAATTAAATAATAATGATAAAACACTCAGTTGATCTGATTGAGCTCAATCTGAATGAAATTTTGAGGACTGAATTAGGTGGAGTAGACCTGAAATAATCAGATCAATCTGAAAATTGGAATGTAATTCTAAATCTTATTTTAATTAATAATAAATAAAGAGCTGTTTTTAAATTAAAATCTTAAAATATATTTATTATTATGGTTTTTATTCTTAAAGTTAAATTTTAATATTTAAATTCAAATCTTTTTACGAGCATGCAGTAGATCACAATGAATCCCTATGAGTGTTGTATTTGGTTGCATTTTATTTTGTGATTCCACTGGAACAGAGAGCATTCGGATGAGAAAAAGAAAAATTGCATGTGTATGGCAGCTATGTGGCAGGCAATGCTCCATGCCGAACATTGGAGGGGCCACTGCTGGAGTAAATGTTACCCTTAACAGGCCCATTCAGTCTGAAACAAAGCCAGTGTGTGTTTTTCTAGAACTGAGGCTCAAACCCAGATGAGATGGGATAATTTGCTGCACCATCTGAGCATTTCAGCCTGTTTGCATGGTGATGCAGACATGACAGCTCGTCAACCATCCTCATCACTGGAACCACTCTCACGTAAAAAGCGATGACAAACCACCCTTAACATTGGGTTATAGATATCATATTTCATCCCTTTCAACATTCAGGCACCAGCCTCCTCGCATATAAACAACATCAAACTCGATTTGCTGCCTTTTCTGACTCTTACTAATGCAATTGGATATTTTGCCCTTATTTAATTTTCAGGGAAAGTAAATCTCCAGGCCCCTCAAATGGCCAAGTTCATGCTTCTTTGTCTCTTTTCAGAACAATTATCTCATCATCTGATCCTCAGAGAGCCTGTGGCAGGATGATACAGATATCTCAACTGTAATTATGTCATATAACTTCACTGGTATATACAATGTGTGTGTGTATATATATATATATATATATATATATATATATATATATATATATATGTGGGTGTGTGTGTGTTGACTTTTCTGGTAAATACACCATATCTGCTAATCCCAAACAAAGACTTTCTGTCTCTTTACTATTCTGATGTTATTTACACTTCAGCACAGAAAATACTGGTAAATTGTCAATATGATATATGATGTCAATAATCGGAAATGAGGTTTAAATGCTATGCTGTCTTTTTTTTTTTTTTATCTGCCTGACACATTTTTTTTTAATTCTCAGTGATAAGCACAGGGGTGGATTTTTTAATTCTGTAAACCTTGAGATATATTTTTAAAAGCTTCCATAGTGCTTTTTTATTTGCATTCACACATAATCTAAAAAAAAAAAAAAAAAAAAAAAAAAAAAACAAAGAAAGAAAGAAAGAAAGAAATGTCTGTGTGAAAGCTCTTAATGGCTACTGGTAGCATTCTGTGTTAGATGTAAATTGTTTAAATTCAGTTATTATTTTATTTACCATATTTTCAGGGCAGACTCTTTATTAAATACCGTAAGTAGAGTACTGAAAAATGTAACTTTGTTGAAAATTTACTCACTCTCAGACCATCTAAGGTGTGGATGAGTTTGTTTCTTCATTAGAACAGAGAAATGTTACTTTAAACCATTTTTCTGGCCAAATACCATATTGGGGTCCATAATCCATCACAATGCTTCCTCCATGAACAGCTCCATCCCTGTTGGCCTCTCACATATTTGTTTAGGACTGTTTTCATTTGCAAACAGTGTTTGATCTGTGCATATTTCTCTCCTGATTCAGACTGAGATTAAGCAATATGGATAGAGTACTTATTTAAAGTTAATAACACCTTGATGGATTTGTTTATTAAAATCATGCTCACAAGATGTCAATTAAATATTTGTGGATTATTGTGGTGTTTTTATCAGCTTTTTGAACATTCTGACGGCACCCATTCACTGTTCTGATTAAGAAACAAACTCATCTACATCTCTTATGGCCTGAGAGTGAGCACATTTTCAGCAAATGTAAATTTTTGAGCGAATAAATAAGAAAAAAAGAAAGAAAAATAAATAATTAAATAATTATAACAAAAATAAAGCACCTTCCCTCCTACCTCCACCAAATAACAGCTAAACTGATTCTGCAAGGGCCAGAATAATATTTGTAATATCACTCTCTAAACCCATGGTAGAAAATAGAAAGCTATTCCTGGTTTAGTCTTGAGCTCTAATTTAATATCCATGCAAAAAGAAGATTCCCTGCATGGCTATACAATATAAAATCAAGCTTCTGCTGAATTAAATCAGATCCGGCATGCTCAAATGGCCGTTTGCTTCGAGACAACAGGGAGATTTCTTGGACTGTAACAAGGTGACGGCAGTCCAATTTGATTAAGTTTGACACTTGATTGATGTATGCTGTGCCGTTAAGCTTTCTGAAGCTACAAGAATGATCTTTCTCTTAGTGACGGTAGCTCTCTAAAAAGAGTGTGTACATCGAGATAGATATCTAGACATTAATGGCTGGAGATAAATGTGTGTCCTCTTAACTAATGCTCCTCCATAACAAGTGTATTTATATGGACATCTAAGATAGAGTTTCAACTGTTACAAAGTAACACAATAATGGGTCACAAAGTTGTCCTGATCTGCCAAATGCAAAAACCAAAATATATATATAATAAAAAGCTTATGTTTGATTTTCAGGAAATTTGTTTTTAACTTAATAATTAATGAACTAAACTTTAGTAATGTGTTGTGCTGCCACGAGATGTTCAAAGTAGAATCAATCTGGATACAAAACCAATTTTTTAGGGCAAAGTTAAAAAAAAAAAAAAAAAAAAAAAAAAGGATCACACTTCAGTATTGTACCTTGTCTGTCACTATTGCAGGTTTGAATATGTTGCATTCAAAGGTCACTCCATAATGTTCCTGAGCTCTCAAATTTGCTTTTAAGACTAAATATCAATTTGAAATTTACCACCAGAGAACAAAATTAAATGTCCTTCACAGTACTAAAGGTATCTTTACATGCCATTTAAACTCTGAAAGGCAGCAATCAAAGGGTAATGGTACGGCTGCATGAGACAAATTGGTTTATTTTGTTGGCTGGTGCTCTTGCTGAGTCCTGCTTGGAATCCCAATCACACCTGGACCAGGCACAGATATGAACACAAATCTCACTAAGAAGCACACTACTACAAACTTTCCATTTCTGCTAGTAAGCTTTTTGACTGTCTACACAACACGTTCCACGGGAGATTTGCTGTTTCACTGTCATTTTTAAATAGAACATAAAATATATTTTCAGTATTTATGTAACATACACATTTTGATTTTAAGATGCAGATGGTGGAGGATCTGATCTGACCTTGAAGAGCTGATGAAATATTTATAGAAACACAGTAAGGTTTTTCAAAAACTGTATTTGAAATGTACAAAACCATACCAATATATATCAGCTATAATCCATGCATTCCTTTTAATTTTTTTCATTTTGAAATATTGCATATTGTTATTAAAATGTTGCTGTAAAACAATGTAGGTGAATCAGGGATTTAGACTAAACATAGATATGTGGGAACTGTAAAATGTATTGAGGAGCAGAAGTGCAAATAAGGTTAATGAAATTTAAGGTATATAAAAATTGATAACAAATGACTTCTCATTTTAAAAGGTTATACATTTGGGTTGGAAAAACAGGAATAGCAAAACAGCCTAATATTATTCTTTATCTTCAAAAGGTTTTGATTTAATTAAATAAATATGAGTGCTGTGCATATGAACTGTTGCACATTCTGCAGGTTTATTGTTTTTGAGAAGTTCATAATCAGTTAATACAGGTCATTTTTTTGGCAAGTGTAATATGTTGTAGATGGTTGTAAGAGTGTATGTTTTATCTCTCCATCTTGAATGAGCAGCCAGCAATAGTAAAGCATTGGCATTTCAAAATAAGAGTCTCATTGTATTTCAGGCTTTTGACCTGGATAATATTGGTGTTTCGGTTACACAGTAAACTGTGTCTGGCATTTAATTCAACAAACTTTCGTAGTTTCTCTCTGGCTGCCTTGTCACAAGACTGAAAGATTAAGAACATTATTTAACACATTATTCAATATAATAGATTTTAGTAAAATCAGTACAACAGTAATAAGATTATTGTACCACACACACACAAACACACACACAACATAAATGTTTACTTGTATCCCTTTATTGAAGAAAAAACAACACCAACTATTTGATCAACTTTCATTGCATCTCTCACCTTTTTATTTTTTATTTATTATTTGTTAGCTTGGGAGCACATGTGTAAATGTTAGGCCCTGAGAAGTAAACGTTAGGCCCTGGGAATGCACTGCTTCTTTTGAATGGTTGTCTACATGGAAACAATGCTATAGTTAACATCGACTGGCCCATAATAACCTGCCAAACCTTGACCACTTGGCGAAAATGCTGAATCAGTCTCACCTGATAGACATAAGCCAATTAGAGTCATATTTTAGCAATCCATTCAACAAAGTAAAGTAATAAAAAATATATATATAAAAAAGAAGGGAAAAAATGAAGAAGAAAAAAAATCTCTATATTTCAGTCAATATCCTGACATTTAAGTACCACGCATTAATTCATGTGCTATACTGAGTGTAACTGCAATTAAACTGTCAACAACAGCTCTTTGAAAACTTCTGAGCACAGCATTTTTGGTGGAGAAAATTTCTAAAATGATCTGACATTTCTAGCTTATGCAAATGGATGCTATTGGACAAATGATTGCCAAGAGCAAGCGAGTTTCCAGAGGCACAGCTGGCCATTTGTTAAGGGTCATGAAATAGAAACTTTGATGCCCTCACTTTTCAATACAGTGACATAGTCAAGAACCCATAGGCAATTTATATGGCCTTTTCTGGTCATTGAACAACATTTAAAATAAGAAACACACACACAGAAAATTCAATAAGTAATTTTTAAAACTCATTGTGATACAAAAAATACATAACGTTTTCCTTACACATCCCCCACAGCGCGCCAGGTTTTAGAGTCAGTAGATACTCGAGATTTGGCTTAGACATCTGTGCATATGGGGCCATTCTTGGAACAAACATTGGCACGTGATCCATTACACCAGTGAGGAAAATTAGAAATAGAATAGAAAATATCAAATTAAATCAAAAAATAAAAACTGATTCATAATATTAATAATTATTAATTATTATTAATCTCAGAGACGCTAAAATAACTCTGCTCTCAAGCATTCCTGTGCCTTCAGATTCATGTCTCTGAAACATCTGGTTCTTACAGATGGATGGAAACCATAACTAAAGTCAAGTCTAACCAAACTTTCAGTTCATTTAGTTTGTGCTGTTCAAGAACATTACCTGACATTTTTTAAATGATCTTCAACCATTACAAAATGAGGAACAAGCTAATAGCAAGGCTACAAATGCAAATTAACCCATTGCTCAAAATTGTTGCTTACCCACCTGTACCTTTTGTAACACCAGTGGCATTTTACTCATTTTAGCCAGCTGAACAGTTTTCTGTTCAGAACTTGATGGACTAAGTGGGATGGAAAATGTGGCCTATCACTGCTAAAACATCACTCCGCAGGCAAAGTGTGGGCATTTAACTGTCGTTGTGATGCCTCATTCCTTCTTAAAGCCTCAGTGGTGTGGGGTGAAGGGGTTAGGAGATAGTCTTTGAGGGCGCTGCTGGAGCATTACAAACAGAGCAAAGCCTCTCACTGTCCATGTCACGTGGGAGTGGGACTGATTCCCTTCTCCCCCTTATTTAAATCCTGAACAAATAATCATTTGGGCTCCAGAGACAAAACGTTGTCTTAAAGTGTAACACTTTGAATCCTCCTTAAGGATTAATTAATGCGTGACCCCAGCAAAATTGGAACGGGTTATCTGCCTCTGAAATATACCTTCTGCAATAGGGGCAGTGTAATGTAGCTCCATAACTGGCAGAGAAAAATGCTTTTCAAACAGTGGGATATAGGAAATCTCTTGATGAATAAATGTGTATGACTCATTGCAAATTGTCATTGACGGTAATGGAAAAAAGAGATTGCAGTTATGATTTTGCATAAGTGCTCCATACGTATGGAGCAGCATTATGGGTTGGTGGTGCTGTGGAAAGCAGACATCCAGGTCTGATTGCAGAATAAACAGGAACCAACCAGACCAGAACAGAAATGAATTGCATATGGACTAAATGTGGAGAGCTTTTTAATACTATTACTTGTTGTGATCTACATTTTACTCGCACAGAAATACTGCCACAAGTGGATAGGAATGGAAATGTGAGATTTTGTTGACTGTCGTAATCACAGCAGTTGCCAGTACTTCATTCAGGAATCAAAAGAACAGGTGAAAGTACGCTGCTGTGTATCATATCACTCCTCGAGGGTCATGTCATCTGAATTAGTAGGCCTTGTAAATACAAATTCATTAGTAATGGCATTTATTTATTGTATTTCACAGTTTCAGTCAGTGAGTCAATCAGAATCATTAACCTCTCTGAATGATTCAGTGAAGGATTCGCCAAAATTGAATTTGACCGAGAACACAGTGCTGTATGTTTTGATTAGCTAAAAGAAACAGCTCATATTAGTCATTTGTTTGTGAATAGAACTGTATTTCTTGTGCCGGGTGTTTGTTTTGAAAGTGCAATTCAGACTGCAAGTTTCCATTCACAACATGGGTAAAGATGGCGGCTTAAGAGACTAAAGAAAACAATTTAAAATCAAGCTTCTGACTGGTTCTTAGAGTGCTGATATGTGGTTGCTAGGGCGCTGCTATGCAAGCTGTCCTGGGTGGTTGCTCTGCAGTTGCTAGGGTGTTCTGGATTATTGCTACACTGTTGCTATGCAGTTGCTAGGGTTTATTCTAAAACAAACAGATTTTTTAAAGATTTTTTCACAGTCAATCAGAAGCAAATTCTAGCTCTTGACCTGTAAACCTTTCAGTTTGGACGCCCATGGAGGGAATCGGTAGTTTGTATGTTTGTGGGGGTGTCCATGTTTGCTCTGAAAGCTGAGTTCAGAGGCAGGGGGTTCATGTGAATGTATTTGCATTTTTGTGAAAGCACGCTGCGCTCTCCGCTGTTCTGGAATTGATTCCATTTGAAAACGTTTCATTAGCCGTGCATAGAGGGGGAGCTTTGATTTGACTTCCTGTTTCAGTCCTTCTTTCTTTAATCCAGGGCCTTTCTAATATTTGCCTGATAGCGAATAACTTCCCTTGAAACATGGGACTAATCAGGCATGTCACTGTGCCGTGAAATTTGCTTTCAATTCATTCGTAATAGGCAGGATATTAGCAATGTCAGACAATCAAGGCTTCACAGGAGCCAGGTCTGAATGAATGGATCTGCTTTATTTGCTGCTCTTGTTTTTTGTTTCCCATTGATTACGTTATTAGTGTTTGTATCCCATAAGCAACGTCGAGCTCATCTGGTAAACAAATAAAAGATCTCATTAGTGATGCAGTGATGGGTTTGATTCAGACAGACTAATGTGGGACCATTTGTTTCAGTCCTATCATGGAATGAAATGATGTTTTTAGCGCATCATGTCTACTTTGCACATCTCACAGACATGTCTTCTTTGCGCTTCGGATCTTCTGATTTGAGAACGTGTGGCTTTCAAACCAAAGGACGCAGATCAAACACTTGGGTGTTTTACTTCAGTGTCCACTCATGATCTATTCAAGCTTTTTTGTAATGGCTCCTGTCAAATAAACAAGCAGTTGCATCTTTTTATTCTGTGTACTTGCTTATTTGCTTAGCCTCACAAGGTTTTGTGATTTACACCCCCCCCCCCACCCCTCGACTCTTATTCCTCAGGGATTGTTGTGATGAAAAAAAAAACAAAAAAAACATCATACTTCCATGAAGTACATACAAATTGATTCACCTTCTCACAGTCAATCAGTATGCTTCCTTTAGGCTGCTCCAAAATCCCTCCTTTGATATTTTTCCCTGAACACAGTACATTTTCTCAGAACTAAGCTTCATCAAGTGTCCACAGCATGCTTGGGTTTCTTCCTTTCCTTGTCCCCTTGTCCCAACCTCCATAAAAGCCTGTCAAACCCATCCATCATATCATATCATCCTCATTCTCCTTCTGCATTGCAGAGAGGTTGTTGGGTCCAATGTGCAGGGTGGTCCGTGGTGAGGGAGAATCTGACTTGGGAGTAAACTAAAGGGATTTGGTGGCAGTTGAGGAGAGACCAGACCCACAGGCTGTGTTTGGTTCAGGCTGGTGTCTACATTCCCTAGAGGACACGCTTTACACATGGAGCTCAGGGCAGGATGAGGCCTCACAAGCCAACTTCCCTGCCCTTCAACTCCGCTCTGTACTCTTAAGATAAAGGATGCCTGTCATGGTATATTCCCCTTTCTGAAAGGAAGGCAGAATAGATACTGGGCATTCTTATCTTCAATGAAAAGTGGGAGAACTATGCATACTAAATAGTGTATTTTTAGTGCAACTTCAAAAATACTCTTAATAAAAATAAATAAATTTAAAAAAGTAAGGTTATAAAAAAATGAATAATTTTAAAGTTCTGAATAAAACAATAATTTCACTATAAGATTATATTATTTTTGCTAATTGTTTGTGAAATTTACTAGCAATTTCTGAGTGAAAAATGTTTCTATATTTAAATATAGAATATGTATATATATTAAGTTTTCAGTGCATGGTCCTACTATAGTAATTACAAATATAACAGTAATAGCATTTTATTATATTATGTAAAATGACAAGTAACTAACCATTAACCAAACCTTACCAATAATCGAAAACCCAATATTAAGTACAGTACATAGTAAATAGTAGTTAGATAATATTACTCAGTATTTATTTGTGTAATTACACGTCACCTTATAATAGTGCAATCAAAAAGGTTTTTTTTTTTTTTTTTTTTTCACTTTGACCAGTTAGTTAGGTAAAAACCAGCAGTGAAAAACTGAAAGATTGCCCAAGAAAGGAAGCGACTCTGGTTGGCAGGTTCCCATGGGTGCTGTACTTACGCATGTTCACATAAAGGCAGTTTCTGTGCTTCTGTGCTCTCTCTAGACCACAGTGTGGATTAGCATATCTCTCAGGGTTTATGTGAATATTTTCAATCTGTATAAAAGCATACTGTTCTGAACAGCACTAAAATTGCAAAGCAGTGTGTAAAGTCTTTCTGTAGAAAAAGGATATTCATACATCAGTAATGAAATGTAAACTCTGAAAGAGCGCTTACAAATGTGAATAATGAGCAATACTTTTCATACAGGTATGGGTGTTTCTTCAGCTATGTGCACTTTTGTATCCCAGGAGTTGATTTTTATTAAATCTAATAGATTTACTTTTTTTTCTCCCTTCTGTTGTGGATGGTGTACAGTGACGAACATCATGGACCAGGTAAACAAACTAGTGTGAGTGTGTTTCAGTTCATAGAAAGGCCTGAGGCAATTCCTCTACACAAGCCTCTGACAAGTGTGATGTATGACATCAGCAGTGTCATCATCATGTTCATGGTAATGAAATCACATTGTGAGTAGACTCTACACAACTACACATCACTCATACACTGGAAGACCTGCATATGTGCCTTTACTGCCTTGGGTGCCATGACCAAAGGGTGTAGGAACAGCCAAAAATAGAGCGTTTTTACCTTCAGAGGAATTATCCAAATGTTGTGATGATTCCACCCTATCTATCGAGAAGAAGAGAGAAAGTCAGAGCAAAAGGAAGCAGAGCAAGCCAAAGTAAAAATCTAGGAGACTTAAATTGTGTTAGGTTATTTTCAGCATTTTATTTTTCTTCAGCAAGGATGCACTGAATCGGTCAAAAGTGACAGTGAAGACATGTTTGATGTTACAAAAGATTTCAAACAAATGCTGCTCTTTTGAACTTTCGAACAAAGAAATACATAATTATTTTCAGAAAAAATATTAATAGTTAACATTAATAATAATAATGATGTTTCTTATGCAAAAAATCATATTAGAATGATTTCTGAAGGCTCATGTGACACTGAAGAGGGGTGTAATGATGCTGAAAATTGAAAATAGCAAATCATTATTTTAAATTGTAATAATATTTTTACAGTATTACTATTTTGGACTGTATTTTTATGAAATAAATGCATCCTTGGTAAGAGACTTCCTTTAAAAGATATCCTACCAACCACAAGACGTGTATAGCTTTCCTTCTACTGACCTTGTTCAAAACAAACAAGTGGAAGTTTTATTTTTCCTTACGCGTCCTTCTCTATTTGCCATCATGGATTCAATTAAATGGATTTTAATACATAGCTATTTGCACAGTCATATAGTATTTGTTCATGGAGAAATTATAGTATCTTTTATGTATCAATTAAAATTTTCAATTTATCTTTGACAACATTTAACTTTTATTTCTGGATATCCTTGATATACAGTACGTAGACTGGTTGATAAACATTTAAACAGATTTTAGTTTACAAATGTGAGTGAGGAATGAGAGCAGACTGCCTATAGACTAGCAGCATGTGTCAGTTGACATATGCTTATGGGTCATTTGTATGCAGCAGTTGCACTGCTGAGAAACCCCACAGGAAATAGACCAGCCACCAAACAAGCCCCAGATCCTCTGAACTCCCACTGTCAAGGTACCAATCTAACTCAATTTTATCATGCTCTCAAAGTGCTACCCAGCCTTGTGCCTCTGAAGCTATCCTCCTTCAGTCTCTTTTCTTTCCCTCGACAAATTGTGTTTCTGCTCATGCTGTGTTCTTGTGTTTGCTCTCACAACAAAGGGATCGGGCAACAGGATCTGACAGAGAAGGAATGGCAGCGGACAGGACAATTACGCAATCCCCCAATGTGGAGGATGACCTTAAACACTTAAAGCTAAAAGAGCCTGGCCTGGGCCGCTTGTGCTTTTTCTCCAGTTACACTGCTTGACCTGTTAGTTGATTTTCTCCCTTTCTTTCTTTTATATCCTCATTTACCAGACATGATAAAATAAGAATTCAGTCTGGTAGGAAGTGTTTAAATAATGTATTGCAACAGTGACTGGCCAGTTTTTCAGCGGCCTTGGTTTTCAGAAGTATTTTTCCCATTCATCAGCACTGCGAATCATGAAATGCAATGGGGCCTGGCTGGGGCACTGCCTCAAAAGAGTGTGGTCGCAAAAATTACCAAAATGAGCATGCTATTTCTACCTGATCTCTTTCATTTCATTTTATCACTATAACCTAATGTAGGTTGATTAGGTTTTTGTTCTGTGCTGAGTTATACAATCAAATCCTCTCATTATAACTTACACAAAATGTAAATAATAATTTTATTGCACATTATAGAGAGATTCATTGGTCATAACAGAACTTTGTGAGATCGCACTGAACAAAGTACACAGGTTAAGTAATTAAGTACATAGAAGAGAAGAATGCCACCCTAGGTAGCTGCCTATATTACCCATGCCATTATCCGGCTCTACCTGATGCAATCCAATCACATGATATCTGGTGGGAAACACCTGGGGCCATTTATGACATCCACAATGCTGCATTTCAAATAAACAGTTCTTTTGAAGTTCAGCAAATAATCCTAAAAAAAATTTTTATCAGTTTCCACAAAAATATTCATAATATCTGAATGATCATATGACACTAAAGACTGGAGTAATGGCTGCTGAAAATTCAGCTTTGCCATCACAGAAATAAATATTTGATTTGTTTTAAAATATATTAAAATGCAAAACCTTTTTTACAGTTGTAATAATCTTTCACAAATTGTAATAGTGTAAAGTACCAACCCAGTGTATGTCATTGTATAGGAGCTTAAAGTACGTCTGTAAGATTTGTATGTAAAATTAAATGAATGGAATTTATTTTTTTTAACTGGGAGTCTCGATTGGCTGAAATAAAATCTGTTCGAGAGCATTCTTATTTTGAGGGACACAGTGGCAATTTTTTTTGTCAGATATGGCCTGATATCTTGCTGCCAACGCGTGAACTGAGGCCATCTCGACATCAATACCACCATTGTACCTGAGTGAGTTCTGGCAGGCTGAGGGGCATTACAGGAAATTACTGTTATCTGCCTGTGAGATAACAAAGACCCACCCCCCCCAAAAAAAAACATTGAACACGAGAAAATGCACAATACGCTCTCCAGCAGTTATTCACACACTGCATTTGTACAGTCTCAAGAGAGACTCAAGTGCCTCTTAAAGACAGTAACACTGCACTGCATACTAAATGTTAAATTAGTTTCATTATGTTTCAATCGTCTATTTCTTAAATTACCATTAAAATGTTAACCTGAAAATGTAAACCTTATATTACAATTAAAACTGGCTACATTAAATTAATAAAGAGCTTAAAATCAATCAATCAATCGGTCCTCCCTTGTATAGTACACCATCTCTTACAAACAAACACAACATCACTTACTTACACTGATCTGAGCTTTAAAAATTATTATTGACTTTACTCAGATCAATTAAATTTGTGTCATATTACAGATTTTTAACTAGTTATACTTTAACTTGGTTACTACAACTTTTATATATTTGTATTTTTATAACATAAGCTCTGTCATAAGATTCATTGTGAGACCCTGAGCCATCTTAGCCTCTTTCCTCCAACCCACCCCCCACCCCAGATATGAACGTCAGAATGTAATTATACAGCAAGGAAAACAAAGACAAGCGTCCTGACCCTGCGCCCCTTAAATCCAAAAGGTCATGTTTGAGTGACAGGTGGGATGTTTACGAGGACCTGTGGGAAGAGTGCAAAGCCCTCCACTTCATGTACTCATGCTCTTTTCTTCTCATACCTCTCTGTAACATTATGTGACGGTAGTAAGAATTCAGAACTATAGTATGGAAGTGTAAGCTCTCCGTGTTTGTAAAGTTTGTACTTTTTTGTTGTTGTATTTTTTATTTTATTTTATATATTTTTTAAATTTTAATAGCTTTTGATATCACTTTGGAATCAGCACTAGATTTGGTTTCCAAGGTGCTCGACTATAAGAATGAGATAGCTTTACAAAACGGCTTGCATCAGTGACCTCCCTAGACTGATCATCCAGACTTGTATCTCACATGAGAAGCCGGCAAAGAAAAATCGTGTGTGGTTTGTGAAACGGAAGTGAGCACTAGGATTTAGGAAGACAATTTGATGTTCACCTATATCTGTGCCAGACAAAACAATCTTGCTGGAGGAAACATTTAATACAGCAAGTATTGCCCCCATAATATTGCCCTCACATACTTATTATATGCCCTCACACTATATATATATATATATATATATATATATATATATATATATATATATATATATATATATATATATATATAGTGTGAGGGCATATAATAAGTATGAAATTCAATTCAAACACTATTCTTCAAACTATTTGTTCATCAAAGAATGCAGCAGTTATGTAATACTGTATATTGTCAGGCTCAAATGGTGTTTGGTTAAGCCTTGGGTCACAATACAAAAAAACTGTTATCTTCACAAGGCATTATTATGAATTTTATTCATAAAACAAACAGTTTGTTGTGGATGCTGCTGTTGTACACCTTCCGAGTCACAGGGATTTATATATGGAATCATTTATCCTCAAGCAACAGCAGACCTCATTTTGCAAACTATGATTTTATCTGATGGGATGCCAAGCACTTGCACTTGTTCATGGGTGAACATTAATAAATGTTGCTATTTTTCATGTTTGTTTGAGAAGACATTTGACAAAGAGTGACACAGCTGACTGTTTAAAATAATTACTGTAGATGAGCTGCAAGGAGGTTTAAAAAGTTTAATACAGCTTTAATTTATTTTCCGCACATGTCTACTATTTTACCACGATTTACAGAAAAATGTAATTGAGTGTAACAATAGCTCATATATCAAAACATTTTGTCAGGCATATTTAGAACCATAATGGTAAAATTATATTAGAAGGCTTACATTTAAGAATCACTGTGCAGCCCCTCAAAACTAATTAACTGTCATTTTAAATCTTTACCAATTTTTGTCCTTCAAACCACTTTTTATTTTAATAAATAGAGGTCAGAATAAGTACAGTATGATGTTTTTGTTACACTAAATGATGATGGAACATTGTTTTACCCACATTTTACAAAAGTCGTCTGAAACAATAAAGCAGACACAAAACAGACACTTGCATTTGATATGCTTTCTATGTATATGAAATCATTTTGTAAATATAATTTGATGTGGACACCAAAATGGGACATTTCATCTTTGACCCAAATAACATAATTAGCTACAAGATACTTAAATGGAATATGTAGATTTTTTTCACATAATATTTTGCTGATTTTGAGAGAAAATGAACTGGAATTCAGCTGAATGGTCATAAATAAACAAGATTTTTGGGAAAACAATCATGTACAGTATGGGGTAGGGGGTTTACTGAATTTAACAAATGGCTAGTTTTTCATTCTTTTCATTCAAATTTAGAGTATCTGAGATTACATGAGAGCTCAATCTAAACCCGTTACAATGAATCAATGAATGATTCTGATGATTGTCTTATTAAATATAAAACTATTTATAAAACAAATTTGTTTGCTTCATATGCTTAGTGAACAAAATTGCCTGACTCTCTGAAGACTGAGTATATTTGAAAAGAGGTCAACGCCAATCTGTGATATTTGACTACTCACGTTCAGCTTTGATTCAGATCTATAAATACAAAGCACATCAGACTTTTCTTTCTTTTTTCCCCTCTTTTTTTATTAAGGGAGAGTCCATTTAATCCATGTCTTATTAAGTTGTACGTGAGGGATAGTGAGGGAGTGAGATCTTCACTTGTTATTTGCACTCAAATCTCTTGTCCTTTTACAAGCCATGACCCTGGAGGAAACACAGTGGGAGCTTATTAAATGTTTTAAACCTCCCGGCCTGGCTTCGGATCCACACCAACAGACTCTGCTCAAACAAGGTCTTGATGCTTTGGATTTGTACACATCTTTCAGTCTGGGGTAAGCTGAGCTAGGGTTCAGTTAACATCTGTGTTTGCTGTGCTCTTAATGGCAAGGTAACATTTCTGTACTGGGTCTGAAGTGGGAAAAGTGAATCTTATCCTCACTCTGAGGGTAAGCTCAGACATCTTTCTTTCATATGCATTGCTGCAGTGTTAATTTGTATATATATATATATATATATATATATATATAAACCTTTTAGTCAACTGAATATAAGATTTTGGTCAACTAAATGATGACGGCTGTCATGATCCTGCCCTCGTGTCCTTGATTTTTCCTAGTCTTGAGGCAGGATCATGACAGACCCTTGTTTTGTGTACAAGCGCATGGCCTTGTCTTTGGGCCATGTGCTTGTGTTGTCTCGTTCCCTTGCCCCGCCCCCCTTGTTAACCTAGTTGTGTCTTGATTGTCCCATCTGTGCCACCTGTCGTGTCTTGATTGTTTCCCCTATTTAGGTCTCCAAGTGTGCTCTGTCTTGCGTCGGTTCATTGTGATTGTGATTGTGCCTCAACTGTGTCCTACATTGTGATTGTGTGTGAGATTGTGCTGTACCCGCTGAAGTCCTTGTATCACCGTGAGTGTTTATAGTTAGTATTTAGAGTCCTTGTTTATCTTGTCAGTCCAGTCCTGTTTTAGTTCTTTAGTCTTTACCTTGCTCCGTGTTTTCCCCCTCGTGGGTTTTGTTTTCCCCTTTTTGTTAATAAACCCTTTGTTTGAGAATCCCTGTCTGCACCTGAGTTCCTCCCTTACCAATACCTGACAGAATGAACCGACCACCAAGGAACTCAGCAGACAGGAGGCAATGCTGGATGGCATCAGCCAGCCAGCGAGATTGTTTTGAGGGCTCTCGCCTTGTGGTGTTCCGGGGGACCAGGGGAGGTCGTTCCGGAGTGAGCGGGCGAGAGGAGGAGCCCCAGAGGTCCCCACCTACCCAGCTGCCGGCGATCCCGGAGGGTCGTGTCCTGGCCGTGGCAACCCTGGGGGGTCAGGCAAGCCCCTCCCAGAGTCCTGAGGTGCCCTCCTCAGCCAGCAGTCTCCCCATGAAACGAGGGAGACGGTTTTCATGGGAGTCGGCTTCAGAGTCTTCGGCGTCCGAGTCTGCCCTGTCCGAGACCAAACTCCCCCAACCCGCCTCTGACCCAGCTGTAGCCTCTGCACCGCGCCCGAGGAGGAAGAGGAAGAAGAAGGGGCCTGCCGGTCCTGTGACCCTGTCTCCTCCCGAGTCAGCAGCGGTGAGCGTGCCTGAGCCAGCAGCGGTGAGCGCTGGCGTGCCTGAGCCAGCAGCGGTGAGCGCTGGCGTGCCCGAGCCAGCAGCGGTGAGCGCTGGCGTGCCCGAGCCAGCAGCGGTGAGCGCTGGCGTGCCCGTGCCAGCAGCGGTGAGCGCTGGCGTGCCCGTGCCAGCAGCGGTGAGCGCTGGCGTGCCCGTGCCAGCAGCGGTGAGCGCTGGCGTGCCCGTGCCAGCAGCGGTGAGCGCTGGCGTGCCCGTGCCAGCAGCGGTGAGCGCTGGCGTGCCCGTGCCAGCAGCGGTGAGCGCTGGCGTGCCCGTGCCAGCAGCGGTGAGCGCTGGCGTGCCCGTGCCAGCAGCGGTGAGCGCTGGCGTGCCCGTGCCAGCAGCGGTGAGCGCTGGCGTGCCCGTGCCAGCAGCGGTGAGCGCTGGCGTGCCCGTGCCAGCAGCGGTGGGCGTGCCCGAGCCAGCAACGGTGAGCGTGCCCGAGCCGGCAAAGAAGAGAGCTGCAGTCGTGAGAGCGGAGGAGAGAGCCGCGGCCGACTCTGCAGCAAAGACTCTTGTACAGTCGGTCTCTTCCCATAAGGAGCTGCCTATTATCCTAGCTGCTAAAGCTTTTTCTGATTATTTGTCCCGTCTTGTCCAAATTTTAGAAGTCCCCGTCAGTCCTGTTTTGTCCCCTGACCCTGTCCCCAGAAGTCCTAAGTGTCCAGCCGTTGTCTCCCCGTGTCCTGTTGATGTGGCCCCGTGTCCTGTTGATGTGGCCCCGTGTCCTGTTGATGTGGCCCCGTGTCCAGTAGATGTTGTCGTCCCGTGTCCAGTAGATGTTGTCGTCCCGTGTCCAGTAGATGTTGTCGTCCCATGTCCAGCTGTCGTCTCCCCGCGTCCCGTAAGTCTTGCCCCGCATCCCTTGTCTGCTCCTATCATGTCCCCTGTCAGTTGTCCCGAGACCCCTCCCCGCCCCTCACCACCCAGACCTGCCCGTACCCCCCGTCGTCAGCCTTCGTCCTGTCCTTCTAAAACTCCTGCCCCACCCACTCACCCTGGTCTGCCCCCCATGAACTTTGTGGTCCCGCCCCCTCCCCTTCCCTGTTTGTTTTTTTCGTTATGTCACCCTAACCCTGCCATTGTGTTTTCATGTTTGCCTTTGTTATTATTAGTCATGTCTTGTTGGTTTGTGTCTGTGTCCCAGTCTGTCATGTCAGTCATGTCCCGTGTTTGATGTTCCCTTGAGGAGCGTCTGGAAGCCGCTCCTTAAGGGAGGGGTTCTGTCATGATCCTGCCCTCGTGTCCTTGATTTTTCCTAGTCTTGAGGCAGGATCATGACAGACCCTTGTTTTGTGTACAAGCGCATGGCCTTGTCTTTGGGCCATGTGCTTGTGTTGTCTCGTTCCCTTGCCCCGCCCCCCTTGTTAACCTAGTTGTGTCTTGATTGTCCCATCTGTGCCACCTGTCGTGTCTTGATTGTTTCCCCTATTTAGGTCTCCAAGTGTGCTCTGTCTTGCGTCGGTTCATTGTGATTGTGATTGTGCCTCAACTGTGTCCTACATTGTGATTGTGTGTGAGATTGTGCTGTACCCGCTGAAGTCCTTGTATCACCGTGAGTGTTTATAGTTAGTATTTAGAGTCCTTGTTTATCTTGTCAGTCCAGTCCTGTTTTAGTTCTTTAGTCTTTACCTTGCTCCGTGTTTTCCCCCTCGTGGGTTTTGTTTTCCCCTTTTTGTTAATAAACCCTTTGTTTGAGAATCCCTGTCTGCACCTGAGTTCCTCCCTTACCAATACCTGACAGACGGCAACTGTAAAAAGCCATACAAAACTAAAAAATATTATCCATATATTGCCTACACCCACTTTGTATTATTGCAACATCTCTAATATATGTAAATGAACAATAGTTACACATACACACATAAGAGTTATGTGTACCTGTGTACTGTAAATGTCCCCTTTCTATTTGTAAGCAACAGTCTGCCGGATGATGTAAAATGAAATGATGAGTTTTGACCAAATCAAAAAAAATACACTTTTTGCAGCATAAAAATTACAAATGCTGTGTTTAAAATGAACTTGGTCTCTCAGAAAAACAATAAACATCATTCTTTTACTTTTTTGAATGTTCTTAGAAACGCATCTTACCTCGTGACAATGCATCTAATCAAATAATCTAGATTAAACTAGTGGACTGGGAATTTTGGGAATGTTGTAACATGTTAAGACCATTATAATAATCAAAGCTGTCTATGCCCATTTGCAACAAATTTTGCAGAGATTATAATTTTCAGCTTGGTATATGATTTTGATTTTTTTAATTAAAAAAAAAAAACATTTCCCAGAAAACAACACATAAAAGGTCAGTTTATGAATCTTAAGTATATTAGTAATCAAGGCCTGATATCACTTCCTTGATGTTGAGTGAGTCTTGATCTTTGCTTTGCCTTTTGTGTGATAGTTTTGACAAGGCGGCTGAAGAGAATCAATAGGGCACATGAGTAAGTGGAGGTGTTGAAGAGGGGTTAGTGGAGTGGTCATGCTGTGGAAACAGATGAAGTATCAACTGCACATCACCATCTGCCCAGCCGCATCTGACTTTTAAAAACCCAAACAAGTGCCGCCGGGGATTTTATTATATTTTTTCTGCCTGCTGCTATCTGATAATACAACCCCTGTTTCTGCTCCTCCTCCTCCCGCTGTGCTGCCTACAACAACTTAGTACACTTTTGGAATGTTTTTCCTTGTCCATTATTTATCCTAGGCCGAATACTGGCTGAGCTTCACTTCAGATCTTCTCTTTTGCCTTTATTCAACACAACCAATATGTCGCTCTGGTGTTTTCTTTCCTATTTCTTTCCTTAAATTCCAAACATTTAAGACTAAATTTAAGACTAGGTCATACATTTACTCTGCCTTATATCATTCTAATGGGGCGGTCACACTGCACTTTTCTCTCCATTGACTTCCATTCATATGCAAGCTTATGCGAAAAATTTCGCATTTCGCTGGTTCCAAAGTTCAAGTTTGGTGAACTCTGACCTGTGAATTCACATCACGTGAAGATGTGGGACCAGTAGAATTATGATTCTACGTAGGATAAGTAGAAGTATAATTTTTTATTGCTTAGGGTGTATATATTTAAATAAAGAGAGAGATACTGAGAGTCCAATATAATAAGATGCTTTCGATGCCGTCGCAAGAGACAGTACAAGCACATATTAATCCATGTTGTGATAATTGAGGAGAGACCATTTTATCTTGCTCCCGCCCATATTCGCAGTGGCGTCCGAAATAATTTAGCACATTTAAAGTCAAGTGTGACCGCGCCTTAAACCTTATGCTTCTCTGTCTTGCTCTATTGTTTTTATTTTTTACAGAATGTCTAAGCTACTTTTTCCACCTTAAACACAGATTTTTACTGTGAAAGAACGTTACTAAGTGCACTAAAAACTGTTCATTTTACTTGTGCACTATTCATTGTGCACTCAAAGCTCCAAAATCCAACTCAACATGCATCGCCAAAAAATATGTTTATGTTTGAATGTTTTTGAATGTTCACAGTTAAGTTTGAAGGTAATTTTTTGAATGCAATTTGAGAACCATTGTGGAGGAGAATGTTTTATCTTAAATTAGTCTCACATATTTAATACATTTTTACTTTACTTATATAGTATATTTATAATATAAATATACACTTCATTGCCATGTTTGGGGTAAGACTTTTGGGGCGCAGATGTTTGTAAACGAATACTCTTTTGTTCAATATTTTTTTAAATATTTTTTAATACTGCAGAAAATAGTTGTGCTGCTTAAACAAAAAGTGTGGAAAGATTTTGTCAGGTTCTTTGATAAACAGAAAGATTAAAGAGCAGCATTCATGTGAAGCATAAACACAAAAGAAAATAAATCTTACTCTTTTTTTTAAACCACTTAAGTAGGAAGTAACGTATCTCTTTATGCAATTTCATATTGCCTTTGTAGAACAAGCTCTTATAGTAAAATAAAATATTTTAATTTATTACATGTAATATATTTTAAATACATTTGTAATTTGCAATAGTAAAGTATCAGTTTAGTACATTTAAAATAGATCATTTTTAACTGTCATAGATGACATACTACAGCTAAATGCATAATCAGGTACTTAAAATGTGTTGTATTATGTTAGTCAACACATGTATGTGTACATACAGTTTACTTTAAACTACAACTAAAGGTAAAACTTTATTTTGATAGTCCACTTTAGACATTCTACTAGCAGTAAGTAACTTTGCAAATACATGTCAACTAGCAGTTAGTAGAGTATTAGTAGACTGTCTGCTTAATATCTTCTAACACTTTCTTTGTCTACTTCTTGTCAACTTATACAGTACTAAGCCTAAACCTACTCCTAAAACTAACCCTAAACCTACCCTTACAGTCTACTCTGAGAGATAGTAGACATGTAGTTGCAAATTTCTGAGATTTAGTTGATATGTAGTTGACATGTAGTTACAAAGTTACTTATAGTCAGTAGAATGTCTAAAGTGGACTATCGAAATAAAGTGTAACCCAACTAAAAGATTACTAAAACATTTATTTAAAAAGTACTTCAAATTGAACTATATTTATTACAAAAGTGTACTTATAATTGTGACAGAGTCAACAACATCCACAGCACCAGACCCCTACACACCACCCATTAGTTCTCATTCACTAGACCTCTTCACACCACCCATTCGTTCTCAGTCACCAGACCCCTACACACCACCCATTCGTTCACATTCACCAGAGTTCTGATCAGCTGCACCTGTCTCATCCAATCAGCACAGGCTATATAAACTGCTCACCTCACTATTATCTGGTCTTGTTGTTGTTACCTGTAAACTGAACAACCCAAAGCATGTTTTATAAAAGCAGTAGTTTGTTCAATGATAATTTGGGTCATGAAGCCATAACACGTTTGTTCAGCCAATGACAATAAAGTGTGATTACATCACCAGCATAGTTAAATATGTAATTAATCCCCAGGCTATATATTACCACACCAAATGGGGTTAATTTACCATGTGAGGACACAACAACCAACCCCTAAAAACATGGGAGTAGAAGGATAAAATAGAAAGAAAACGCATTCAAGGCAATGTTTACAGAAATGTGTTTGGACGGGATAAACAGTATCCCTGGCAATAGATTAGAGTGGCATTTCCCATGGCTAGAACTCACTCTATACCCGTTCCCTCCATTTCTGCTTACAAACTGATTTCCATTTAGAAGAAAACACGGCCAGTATGTGTGTATATGTCAGTGTGAGCAAGTCCAAGTATTCACATAGTGTATGTGTGTGAAGAGTTGTATAATGTAAGTTAACAGGATTAATGTTTTCTCATTAAGTAAAGACAGATTCTTGGCTTTTTCTTTTCATTCCTTCCATTCATTCAGTTAATTTTACATCACTTGGCAAGGAACCAATTAACTACTTCATCGATGCCATTGATGGAGGGAATACAAACCCATTATAAAAGTATGGACCAAGCTGAATGGAGCAGGATGTCTTTCTCACAGGGTAGACAAGATCATCTTAAATATTTACAACACTGTCATTTTAAAGTAATGCTATTGCATATAGCTTTGCAAACACACTATTTTAGTGCTACATTATCGACAGTTTAGCGGATTAAATGCAGCAATTTATGGATTTTGAAGCATCTGAGTGATATTTAGTGCCATGTAACTTTGGGCATCTTTTTTTTTAAAATAAAATATAATTAAAATATGTCAATATATACTTAAAAAATATGTGCAGTCTTTGCTTGCCTAAAAGAAAATTTAATTAGGCTCCATTGTTGTTACTTTTGGCTTTTGAATAATTGAAGTCCCCATTAGTGCCTCATTTTATAATCATGTTAAAATCTTCCCCTGTGGCAGCATTAAATTAAAAGAGGAAAGGCAATACGCTGTATTTAGAAGTTTTAAAATGCATGAAACTCCACCTATTACATTTATATTTCACTTTTGAAAAACCATAAAAGAGTTGTTGTATAAAACTAAAAAGTGTGTGTGTGTGTGTGTGCGTGTGTGTGTATCTGGTTCTCGAATCTGACTGCTGAGAGCCTTTTCCAGTGGATATTGATAACAGAACTCCAACTTTTTCACTATTTCTATCACTGTTTGCAGTGTTTATCACATTAAGTGGATGTCCAATTCACTATAATTTTTTTAATAATACAGTTTTTGTGTGTCAGAATGTAGTTTTAAGAGTTTTTTAGGCAGTAATGTAGTTGGTTAGACTTCAAATATGTGGTTTGTTATTGAAAATAATGTAATTTGAACATTTGCCTCAACGTTTTTATAAGGTTTGAAATCCAGAGTGTCATCTGCCGTTCAGCGCTCATGAACCTTCCGAGAGCAGCCATCTTTTTTTTTCTTCTTTTTTTTTTTTGGTGGGGGGGGGGGGGGGGGGGGGTTTGCCGTTGGCTCTTATGTCTCATTTTTGGGTAACTCTAACTGCCAGTTTTTAGTCTCATTGATCTATTATTTTGTTTCAAAGCAAACTGAGATTTGAATCCATGATGGAAGGAAGTAGTTTTGCACAAAACATGGTTTTCAAAGACACTCCGATGTTGATACTTTTTTTATTTACCGTATTTTCCGGACTATAAGTCGCAGTTTTTTTCATAGTTTGGCTGGTCCTGCGACTTATAGTCAGGTGCGACTTATTTATCAAAATGAATTTGACATGAGCCAAGAGAAATAAACCAAGAGAAATGAACCAAGAGAAAACATTACCGTCTCCAGCCCCGAGAGGGTATACTGTGACTTATAGTCCAGTGTGACTTATATATGTTTTTTTCCTCATCATGATGTATTCTTGGACTGATGCGACTTATACTCAGGTGCGACTTATAGTCCGAAAAATACAGTACACACTTGTGCTCTCAAACTGTTGTACAAATGCTATAGCACGAGTAGCAGTGAGTTATGGGTGTATATCAGCATGTATATTATTCATATATTATTATTATTATTATGTATATTATTCATATATTATTGGTATCAGCTTATATTATAACTGAAATGTGGTTACATGGAACTCCAATTATTTTATTCAGTCAAAGTTGTTATATTAAGTCAAAAATATTATTTAACATCACTGAATAAACTTAAATGCACCGAAATAATAATAATACAAATAAAATAAAATAAAATAAAATAAAATAAAATAAAATAAAATAAAATAAGGGTGATTGCACTCCTGTTAATTGCACTCAGGTGTCTTCACTTGATTGTCATTACCCTGCCTATATTAATCGGTCTCTTTCTGTTTGTTTTCATTGAGTCCTTACCTTCTGTCAGCCAGTTTCCTCGCGTTCCTAGTTCCTAATTCCTATTCTTGTTCTTGGTCCGGTTCCTATCCCTGTTTGTTTGTTTGTTTTGGATTGATTTTTGGTTTTGACCCCCTGCTTGTTGGATTATGATTTGGATTACCCATTTAAACTCACACTGCGTTTTGATCTCTCGTCTCCTGTGCTCAGTAATTTGTATGTAAACTCTTGGAACATCATTAAAGAGTAACTTGTGAGATATTGCTCCATCCAGACATCAAAAACCACTGGTCTGGTCTGATCTTAGAAATAGAGGAGAAACTGCACTCAGTCTGTTCAGATCAGGTCATCTCAGCCACTGTATCTGAAGAGCGCTGCAGGACGTCTCCCCAGGATAACATCATAACATCAAAGGAATCATGTGCAGCCATTGCCTCAGTGTCAGTTAACAGTGGGAAAGTAACAGCATAACTTTGCAATACAGTCAGATGAAATATCTGTTCTCGAATAGATATATGATCTGTAATTGTCACCCCAAAAATGTATTACTACTCTATATACATCAAATAAATAAATAAACAAATAAAATGTAATGTAACTTTAATTTGTCAGGTCGATTTTGTTAGATGATATGGAAATTGTATGTTGCCAAAAAAAAAAGAAAAAAAAAAATACATAAATGTTACAATATTAAGCAAATATATATCATATGTATTTTTTAAAGTCTAGATGCACGCATTATTTAACATCACTGAATAAATCTTAATAGATTAGCTTACACCAACAATACAAATTTAACGTTGTAAAAAAATAACAAACATGTTTTACAGTCCAGATGCATGAAAGAATTTTGCCAGACAACATTTAATATTTAAGATCAGGGCTGTTGTTGATCTTTTTTATCTAGATACGTGCTGCAATGCAAGAATGTATGTACCCGTCTTCAGATATGGTGGTGCAAATGCCTCAGGGTCTGGCCTGCAATCATGGAGGTAATCATGAATTTCACATCATACCACTTGAGGAGAATGTGAAGATAACAGTCAGAAAGCTGAAGCTGAAGCTGAATTATAATTGGATCTTTCAAAAACACAATCACTCAAAACACTGAAGTACATTATGAGTAATCAAAACATGTAATGAATCCATGTTGCTGGCTAATAAATTTATTAATTCTATATAATTCTAAATGTAAAAGAATCATAATATCTTTATCCATTAAAATACTTAAACTATTAAATGAATAGTTTACCATAAATTAATACAATTTGCTGAAAATTGCTGATAAATCTCACTCTCAGGTCATCCTCAGATGACTTTTTCACAAAAGTAATATTATAAAGAACTTTGCAGTTTAAAGTTAAATTAAAAAAAAATAATTAAAAGCTTTTCGCTTCACAAAACTAAAAATTGATGGACTGGAGTAGTGTTGTCAAAAGTACCAATATTTCAGTGCCAAGTCAAACTTACAGTACCAGCCATTTCACAGTAATGAGCAGGTCAATCTACTAGCCACTAATACTGTAGGTGACTGCTTTCACTGTAGCCAATCACAGAACTCAATCAGACCGTTAGTCATTACAGCATCGTTACCACTCATACCTCAGGTTGTTAAACAGGGGACTTTTTCACCTAGTCCTAAAACATAACTGATCATCTGGATCCACCCAGTGACTGCTGTGAAGAGAGCAACTGGCAACTAGGGAATGACCTGGTGACAGCCTGGAAAGACAGCTAGCAGGAGGGAAAACCCCCAGTGGGCCTGCCCCAGGTTAGTTCCCTGTGGTAGGAGGGACCTGTCACTATTAGTGTACAGATCTCAGCCACTTGTGGCTACAAAAAGTTCAAGGAAGAAAACACCCCCAGAGTCAGCAAGAGTGGGGGATGATGATGACTCACTGAAAGACTACATGGCTTCTGACCTAGGAACGAAACAGACATCGAGGATGATGATCAACAAGACACCTTAGATGACAACACCTACTCCAGGAATCCCCAAGGAAAATAACTCTGTGGACATCAGCCAGTTCCGCCAAATCAGCCTCTTGAACGTTGAAGGCAAAATCTTCTTCAGTGTAGTGGCTCATAGACTGGCAGTCTACCTGGAAAAGAACCACTTCATTGATACCATGGTGCAGAAAGCAGGGCTTCTGGGCTTCTCTGGTTGCTTAGAGCATACAGACATGATACAGAATCAAATCCAAGCTGCAAAAAAGGATGGAAAAGACCTCAATGTTGTGTTTTTGGACTGAGGTCTAACTCAGCTCAGGGCCAACAGCTGGTTGTCGAGGAGGTGCGTCGACAAGGGCATGCAACAATGTTTGCAAAGGCTGTCTCACAAGCCAAGCAAGGACAGTGGATGAGATGGGAGGGATTTGAGAGGAGAAAGTTCTCTTGGAGGGAGCTGAGGGGTATGGAAGCATTTCATATCAGCTTCATCCTGCGTGCTATGTACGTCGTCTTGCCTTTCCCCTCAAAGTTGGCTGCAGATCTGAACCAAAGGCTCTGCTTCCCTTCAGAAATCACCATAACGAACCTCAGACAAGACCTTGTGCTCTGGTCCTTCTCACTCCACATTGTGTACATCATAGAGTATACTGTTCCTTGGGAGGCTGCTTGCAGAGTAGGCTTTTAAATGCAAGAGATTTACTGTAAGTACACTGAGCTGGCAGCTGAGGCTGAGCAACGCAGATGGAAAGTGCCCAGTGGAAATCGGCTGAAGAGGTGTCGTGGGCAAGTCAACCATCAGTCTGCTTAAGGAATTGGGAGTGCAAGGCCAAACTCTACACTGAACCCCCAACTTTGCGCTTGCTAATGCAATGCTCTACCACTTATAGTTTTATAATGGTACTGAAATTGTACCAAAAACCATGTATTTTTACTGATATTGATAGCGACTACTAACATTTTGGTACAGTGACAACCATAGTTGTGTTAATTATTTGTGATGTTTTTATCAGCTGTTTGGATTCCCATTCTGACAGCACCCATTCACTGCAGAGTATCCATTGATGAGCAAGTCAGGTAATGCTAAGTTTCTCCAAATCTGTTCTGATGAAGAAACAAAATCTACTTTGTAAATGGCATGAGACAATTTGTATTTTTGGTGAACTATTCCTTTAGATGCATTATTTTTTGCATGAGAAAATAAAGATGAGATCCATGCACAAATACACACATTGTGCACTTTATTTCAGTTTGCTTTATATTGCTGTTTGTGTTGCTTAGAGACAAAAAAGAAAATTCATTTAAAGCAATACCTAACTGGGACAGTATTCTCACATTAAAAGAGAAATGAGAAAATCATCAAAAAAGGAGAGTTTGGGGGCCTTGAACATAAATAGGCTTGTTTCTTATTGTCCTTCTTGGGGCTCAAAGTAATCTTTTTTCTCACTTTCATGTTTCCCCCAGACAGCTTCAGGATTTTCTGTCTCCAATTAAAAACATTCAGAATAAATAATGGTGTGAACTTACTCAGCCTGATGTTCAAATATTAAAGTGGGACTGATGGAAATGTCTGTCAACGGTAGTACAACGGCAATGTAATTATGATTGAATAGTAATAGTAATTACATTTCTTAGAGACTTTTGATGTTTTAATGAATTTGGGTATGGAAGTGCCATCATATTTAATTTGATAAACAGGAAGATCTGAGGAGACTTCATTGTTAAAGGTGTGTGTGAGCTTGTATGTATCTGTGTGCTCAGGGCTGTTTCTAGCCAATTTGACGCCCTAGGTGAAATACCGCCCCCGGCCCCCTCCAATTACTTACAATGGGCTGAATCTCCACAAATCAGTGTCATTACTATGTCAACCAATTAGAATGTGACAAGAAACTGGTGTCTGAAAATAATTTATAAGTATATATATATATATATATATATATATATATATGAAGAGTTCAGATGCAAAAGCCTCTAAGTGCCATCTGAAATTTTCATCTAAAATTAGGATTTTTAACAGGCTCCTATATTTATATTCAGTTATTTCACTTTACTAGCCTGGAAAAGGACCTGCACATCACAATTAAAGTAAAATGACTCAACCTAAGCATAGGACCTTGATAAAAATCCTAATTTTAGATGAAAATTTCAGATGGCATTTAGAGGTTTTTGCATCTGAACTCTTCATATATATATATATATATATATATATATATATATATATATATATATATATATATATATATATATATATATATATATATATTCTTTTCAGAGTTGTGAGTTCCACAAATTTGAATGCATTATTTGTAAACTGACCGTTAATATAAACATTTTGCATAATTTATTATCTGTAATATCATTGTGTTTTCTCTACAGCCTTATGTAACAATCCCTAGTAGACAAAAATCATACATAAATTAATTTTATTACATGTTTAGATATTATCAGTGCCTACGTTTTTGTCTTTATCTTTTTTTTGTTCAATTGTTTTGTTGTTGTTTCTTGAAACATTGAAGTGTAATTTGTTGCATTATTATTTCAGTCTACATATTCACTACACTAAGTATATATAAAAGTCTGATCAGTGGCATAAACGAATAGGTGCATCTCAATAAATTGGAATATCATGGAAAAGTTAATACATTTTAGTAATTTAACTCAAATTGTGAAACTTGTGTATTTAAAAAATTAAATGCACACAGACTGAAGTAGTTTAAGTCTTTGGTTCTTTTAATTGTGATGATTTTGGCTCACATTTAACAAAAACCCACCAATTCACCCTCAACAAATTAGAATACTTCATAAGACCAATACATATTTTCTTTCCTTTTTTTTTGTGAATTGTTTTCCTTCTGGAAAGTATGTTCATTTAATATACATGTACTGAAAGCAAAAGGAGCCCCTCCTTTTGCTTTCTTTTCTGCCTTAATTCGGCATGGTATGGAGCTGATCAGTTTGTGGCACTGCTGAGGAGGTGTGGAAGCCCAGGTTTCTTTGACAGTGGCCTTCAGCTCATCAGATTCTCTCTGGGGTTCAGGTCTGGTGAGTTTGCTAGCCAGTCAAGCATACCAACACCATGGTCATTTAACCAACTTTTAATGCTTTGGTGGTGTGGGCAGGTGCCAAAACCTGCTGGAAAAGGAAATCAGCATCTTCAAAAAGCTGTTCAGCAGAAGGAATCATGAAGTGCTCCAAAATTTCTTGGTAAATGGGTGCAGTGACTTTGGTTTTCAAAGAACCCAATGGACCAATGCCAGTAGATGACATTGCACCCCAAATCATCACAGACTGTGGAAACTTAACACTGGACATACGGAAACTTGGGCTATGAACTTCTCCACCCTTCCTCCAGACTCTAGGACCTTGGTTTCCAAATAAAATACAAAACTTGCTCTCATCTGAAAAGTGGACTTTTGACCACTGGGCAGCAGTCCAGTTTTTCTTCTTCTTAGCCTAGGTAAGACGCCTCTGATGTTGTCTGTGGTTAAGCAAATTCCTCGACACGTCTGTGTGTGGTGGCTCTTGATGCATTGACCCCAGCCTCAGTCCATTGCTTGTGAAGTTCACTCAAATTCTTGAATCGAGTTTGCTTGACAATCCTCATAAACCTGCGGTTCTCTCGGTTGGTTTTGCATCTTTTTCTTCTACACTTTTTTTTCTTTCCACTCAACTTCCTGTTAACGTGCTTGGATACAGCACTCTGTGAACAGCCAGCTTCTTTTGCAATGAATGTTTGTGGCTTACCCTCCTTGTGAAGGCTGTCAATGATTGTCTTGTGGACAACTGTCAGATCAGCAGTCTTCCCCATAATCAGGTGTGCCCTAACTCGGTCCTGGGTTTAAATCCTTCCCCAAGTAGACACACCTGAAACAGCTAATCAAGCTAGGCATACTATAAACCTACAGGCAGGTGTGCTGAAGAAAGTTGGAGCTGAACTCTGCAGGACACCGAACTGAATATCTGGACATTTTGGAGAAGACCAGAATGGCTGTCGGGCATTCATGATGTCTGGTTCATCATCAAAGAAAAAGTGTCATATTAAGTGACGCTGAAAGCCAACAAACGGGGGCGCTATGCAATCTATTTTTGCTTATAAGTAACTGAAACTCACATGACAGAGAGTGGGCTCTTGATGGCAAGCAAAAGAAGTGAAGATAAAGGGGTTGGGAGAAGCTAATAGAAAAAAGAATGAGGTTAATCAGGTTATCATCAGGTTATCTTTGACTGCCGCTCTCACTATACACAGCATGTAGCCTATTGCACTATAGTAAAATCCCAGGCTATTTATCATTCCGCAGTGTTTGGCACTAGTATTCCATTCATTCACAACGGGACAGCAGAGATTCTTCAACAGGTTGCATTTGAGAGATGTTGAGTTAGCGTAGAGTAGAAAATAGAGTAAAAGAAGTAGCCGAGAAGGTGATTAGTCTGATTAACATGACACACACAGACACACACACAGAGAGAGAGAGAGAGAGAGAGAGAGAGAGAGAGAGAGAGAGAGAGAGAAATACTCAAATTGATGTATCCTGTTGTTTCAGGTTTCTAGATTCTAGGTTTATTTTTATCATTGTCATATACAGTTTGCCTTCTGCTTTTTTTAGATTTCAAGTATTTTAGTTCATACAATAATACTTTTATTTCAGTCCTCTGAGTTTTTTTGTTTGTTTGTTGTTTTTTGAAACATCACATAATTTGTAATGGTTTTACTGGTTATAATGAAAATTGTATTGGTTTTAATGGAAACTGTAATGGTGCCTCTTGGTCTCTACAGGTAATTGTTCACCTTCATTTGGTGGCTTTTGTAAAAACCACTAAATCCTAATGTAATATGACCCAAAACACACTACACGAAACCATTATTTAATGGTTTAATTGATTAAAAGTTGATGGTTTGTAATGGCTTTTGTAGTGGAAATCATTCTCATTTCTATTGTTTTTGTCAGCAGGGTCACAATGGGTTTTGTGATGTTATTTGCCATCAGTGTGATAGGATTGCTGTAATATTGTGAGATAGTAGCGACTGTTTGTAGTTGTGGTGGACCTATTTGAGAGAAATTCCAGGGCCGTTTCTTACTCCCAGTCCGGCCCTGGATTCATATTCCTGACACTCTTATCATCCATTAATCCATCCATCTGTACTTTTTCACTGCTAAATGTTCACAAAAAAAAATACTGTTCAATTGGATTTTCTACTTTTCTTCTGTGTATCTGCTTGAATTAATCATTTAGTGAATCTTCCACTTAAAAAAGGTTTAATGCTTAATGGGTGCTGTGTCTTTTCTAAACATTTTCATCAGTGACATTTACCTTGTTTGGTGTCAGTGCAATGAAATGATCGCTGTGAAATGTCCCTTCACCTTGGTCAGCGTGTTTCTTTCCTCTGCGTTCATATGTTTAATTGGCAGCATTGAGAAGCGTGAGCTCTTGAGATTCTCTTGGTGATTTAATATGATCAATAACGTCAAAAAGGATAAAAGGAAATCCAATGAAACAGTCATTACCTTTATCTCATTATTCATCCCTGCTCGGCCCATCGTTAGTCATTTAAACTCATGCACAGAGGCGTCCTGACTTAATGAAAGCCCTGAATCTCTTCTTTTCCAGAAGCTGAAAAAGAAAACAGAAAATTACCCAGAGTTTGGGGATTTGTTTTCCCATCTGTGCATGCACTTCATGTTGAAAAGTTATGCAATTGTATCCTTTAGGGTTTCACTGTCTTGAGGACATTATGTTAAAAAATAAAAATAAAAAAAAATTCAGTAACAGATGGACAAATATGAAATCTTTCATATCTTTGGAATGCTATTAATAATAATCTCGCTACTGTAATAATCTTTCAAATGGGTGCTGAATTATTGCATCAGACAATCAAATGAAAGGTACAGTATCTGGAGCATTACATGATGAAATACTCTTTCTGAAGTGACAGATGTAAAATATACCTCATACCACCCTGTCTGAGAGATTTTTTTTTTCTCCAAAACTCCAAATGGTTTATTGTAAAGGTGACTTTCAGATAAACCAAAAATGCTTAGCAAGCTACTGTATTAAGTTTGACAGAAGTGCAAAGCAGTGCTTTTCTGTTCTGATGATGTATCTTTAGGTCATTTATGATGCTTTTATCCTTAGAAAAGCATAAAACACATATTATCAAGTTATGAGTCCAGTTTTGAACGAGCTTCAAAATATCATATATAATTTATAAGCTAAAAATGCAGCCCTTGTAAAAACTCTTCAAACAGCTTGTCCTTGTCTCCATCCAAGCAATCATTCATGGCCTGGATTCATAGTGTCAGATGTTCACACATTGTCTTTCTGTTGCCCAGCACTGTCCTTCAAATCGATGCCTTGCTGACAGTTTAATGGCCCTCTAGCATGTGTAGTCTCAATGGTGTTCTAGTGTTTCAGAATAAGATTTGATTATGCTGACCACAAGTGTACGCATTAATGCCCTCACCTTCTCATAAGTGCTGTTCACAAGCTGCCCATCCTTTCACCATCCATTACTGTAGAGCATTTTCTGAGGAGACCAGCAGATGCCACAGTGGCCGTGTTGTTGCACACTATTGGATAAAAGTCATTTTGTTTTAATGGAGCAGGGCATGATTTGTGGGAAATGCAGTACACTTTGTTCACTAATGTGAGTAATTCAGAAGCAGGAATCAATCTGTAATGACAATGCAAATCATCATGCTTCATGAAAGTCTGAAGGTAGGGATGTAGGAATGGTGGTGAAGCAATAGTTCACCCAAAAATGAAAATTTGCTGAAGATTTACCCTCAGGCTATCCAAGATGTAGATGTTTTTCTTCATCAGAAGAGATTCAGAGAAATTTAACATTACATCACTTGTTCACCAGCAGCATTCTGACGGCACCCATTCATTGCAGAGGATCATTTGATGATCATATCATGTAATGCTAAATTTCTACAAATCTGTTCTGGTGGATGAGGAAAAACCACATTTATTTCACATAAAACCCTTGGTTTTAACTGAAAGCTTACATTATGAAAACCATTTGAAGTGCATGTAAGGTAAACAGAATCTCAATATCAAAAATGAAAGCAAACGCCTGTAAGAATAATTCAGCTGCATGGCAAGCTATACTCTAACTAACTTACTCTGAGAGGGGGAAGAAAACCAGACTGTGATACACACACTGTGCTTGGGGGATACTATGCCCCGTGGCTCTGTTTCTATTTCTCAGAATCATTTCTGTGCCTAGAAAGATCTCATGTTTTTCACAACAGAATCAAAACCAGAGATGACTTATGATAGAATCATTCGGAACACTGGCAGAATATAAATAGCATGCTGAGATGCTTCGTTTCACCACCCCAAAAGAAAATTACCGTAAAAAAGACCTGCAGTTAATTTTTCAGGTGTATCCCTGCTGAAAAATCTAGTTTAAGCTTCACATGCTTTCAACTGAGTAAATAATGATTGCAGAGTGCTGTGAACTTTCAGAAATTACACTCTCTTAAAACACATTTTTCAAAGTCTCAATGGCTTATTTAATTTGTGCCCTAGAAAGGTGTATAAATGATTTATTGTGTTTGATGGTATTCTTTCTGTGCTGGAGATTTTTGGACTAAAATGCCCACACCTGTATCTTGCTAATGCTAATTCAATAGCTAACCATATATTGTCACGTTCGGTGATACAGAAAACAAGGAGAGATCCAAATGCAGGTATGATGTTTATTTAAGGGCAAATCCAAAGGGGTAAACAGTCCAGGCAGGGTCAAAACCAGAATATCCAAACAAACAAGAACACACTACAAGGGTCAGACTACGGATAGCAGGAAACATTGACAAGGACTCCGTGACACATACTCAGACAGACCGGGTATAAATACACAGATGGTGATGAGGGAACTGGAGACAGGTGGGGAGTCATCAATTAACTCAAACAAGGAGGAAGGTGACCAAATAAGGGAACAGACAGTTAATAAAGTGCCAGACACCGTGGGAAAGGAGGACACCTAGTGGAAACCCAGGGAACACAACCCATACATTGTGACAGTGCCCCCCCTCTACGGAGCGGCTCCAAGACACTCCACGACCGACACAAAACAGAGACCAGGAGGGAGGCGGACAGGTAGAGGCTCAGGGGGAGGGACAGAGGGCCAGACTAACAGAGGGGAACAGGGACAGGAGTGAACACAAAAAACAAAACAACAACAACATGAAGCCCCCCCAGGGCGGAGCAGAAGACCACCACAGCCGTGTGGTCAAGGCGGAAGCCCTCCAGGGCGGTGGTCGAAGCCAGAGTCTAGTCAGGTTCCGTTCCGTTCAGCAGTGACTAGCCCTGACTCTGGAGAGTCCTCTGGAACCAGCCCTGACTCTGGAGGGTCCGCTGGAACCAGCCCTGACTCTGGAGGGTCCGCTGGAACCAGCCCTGACTCTGGAGGGTCCGCTGGAACCTGCCCTGACTCTGGAGGGTCCGCTGGAACCTGCCCTGACTCTGGAGGGTCCGCTGGAACCTGACTCGACTCTGGAGGGTCCGCTGGAACCTGACTCGACTCTGGAGGGTCCGCTGGAACCTGACTCGACTCTGGAGGGTCCGCTGGAACCTGACTCGACTCTGGAGGGTCCGCTGGAACCTGACTCGACTCCAGAGGGTCAGCTGTGACTGTCATCCTCTGCAGAGGCGCTGGGCAAGCAGCCATCTTGGGCCATGACTCTGGACAGGGGGCCCTCTTGGGTTGTGGTGCTGGGCCAGCGAGCATCTTGTGCTGTGGCGCTCGACCGGTGGCCAATTTGGGCATTGGCGCTGGGCTGACAGCCATCTTGTGCTGTGGCGCTGGACTGGTGGCCATCTTGTGCTGTGGCTCTGGACCAGTGGCCATCTTGGGCATTGGTGCTGGGTTTGCGGCCATCTTGTGGTACTGGGCTGGTGGCCATCTTGGGCATTGGCGCTGGGTTAGCGGCCATCTTGTGCTTTGGTGCTGGGCTGGCGACCACCTGGTGCTGTGGCGCTGGGCTGGTGGCCATCTTGGGCTGTGGCGCTGGCTCAGCAGCCATGACGTGAACCGTTTTGGGAATCTCTAGGATCTTTGACAGCATATCGAAGTAATCGAGAAACGTGTCAGCGGCCATCTTGGGCGTTGGCGCTGAGCTGGCAGCCATCTTGCACCGTGGCGCTGGACTGGTGACCACTTGGTGCTGTGGCTTTGTGCTGGCGTCCATATTGCCTCGTGGCGCTAGGGTTGGTGGCCATGTTGTGCTGTGGCGCTGAGCTGGCGGCCGTCTTGCTTCGTTGTACTGGGTTGGCAGCCATGTTGCCTCATGGCGCTGAGCTGGCGGCCATCCTGTACTGTGGTGTTAGGCTGGCTTCCAACTTGCCTCATGGTGCGGGGTTGGTGGCCATGCACCGCAGCGGCGCTGGGTTGGCGGCCATCTTGTGCTGTGGCGCTGGACCTGCGGCCATCATGGGCAGTGGCGCTGGCTTTCTCCATCTGCCATGGTGAGACGGCAGCTCTGGTCCCTCCCACATGAGCCCCGAGTCGAAGTGGGGCCATGGTGGAGAGCGATGCTGAGCTTCCTCTCGCCCACTCCCTCCTCGGCGACCTCCCCTGGTCCCGTGAAACATGACCAGGCAGGTTCCCTCAAACCGATTGCTTCTCTCCCGCTCGGTGGCTGGGGAAGAAGCATCAACCGACGTACCGCTGGATCTCATTTGGGACGGAGTCCTTCTGTCACGTTCGGTGATACAGAAAACAAGGAGAGATCCAAATGCAGGTATGATGTTTATTTAAGGGCAAATTCAAAGGGGTAAACAGTCCAGGCAGGGTCAAAACCAGAATATCCAAACAAACAAAAAAACAGACAAGAACACACTACAAGGGTCAGACTACGGATAGCAGTAAACATCGACAAGGACTCCGTGACACATACTCAGACAGACCGGGTATAAATACACAGACGGTGATGAGGGAACTGGAGACAGGTGGGGAATCATCAATTAACTCAAACAAGGAGGAAGGTGACCAAATAAGGGAACAGACAGTTAATAAAGTGCCAGACACCGTGGGAAAGGAGGACACCTAGTGGAAACCGAGGGAACACAACCCAGACACTGTGACATATATGAATTCCTTTATGTAAACCTAATAAATAATATTTCCGCACTGTTTGGATAGTTTGATCATCAGTTTGATTAGATATGACATATTATTAAAAAAGATATATTCTTTGTGAAAGTTTTTCCTTCACACATCAGATATTTCACATCTGATTTTTCATCTCTTCATGGTTGTCTACTTTGTTAACAAGCATATTAACTCTAGAAAATAAATAAATAAATAAGGGCAGAATTGTTTGTTGTGGAGGACTTGATGCTACAGCTGTTACTGCTGCTTAAGTACAATAAACATTTTATGATTTTCATACAGTAGTTTAAGATCGAAAGTAAAAGAACGATGAAATCCATACATAAAAGATCCATCTAAAGAGGCCAAAATTAATAATATAAAATCATTGTAAAATGTTGTTTTAAGTGACCTTCATAGGACAAAAACAATAATGATAGTAAATCTAAAGAATAAGATAAAACATTCAGATTTAAATAAACTCTAGGAACATGAAATGGCCTAAAGTTAAAGAAACACAATTCATTCCATGAATTAATTGGCATGTCATTTAATCAAGCAAGTTAATCAGCCTCAAAATAAACATGTGAACAACTGGAAACATTACATGACTCTTGCTGGAGATTGCAGATTCAACAGAAGAATAATAATATTGGTTATTGTTTAAATGTCTCTTGTTGTTCGCCTAAAGTATCAATTACCATTGAAACCAGACTTTAGGTTGGCTAAAATGTTTTCAATCTGATTTATCCATTTGGACAAAACGATTTGTTTTGTTGACATCCAAAACCCATTAGCCTTCCTTCAAACAAAAACAAGCAATAACATGGCAAACTTTTCCATTTTTCTGTCTTTCCAAGGCCGGCAGTAAGTGGTGGGTGGATGAGTATGGAGTTTGTTGTGGCACATTTACTGTGTATTCATTCACCTCAGACTTCAGGGTGTAGCAAAAATTCCCCTATTTCAGCTGAGGGTGAATGTCTGTTCTTTCCATGTAGATTAGCGGTTCACAACTTGTGGGTCGTTACTCAGAAATGTGACAAAGATAATGTCACACACAGACATAAGACTGCTTTTAATGTTTAAATGTATAGTAAACACTAATAACCTTCACACCTGAACTTACTTATGGAATAACATGTACGCTGTATATGTGTGTGTGTGTGTGTGTAGTATACATATATTGGTTGTTGTTGTTTTTCATAATTGTGAAAAAAAAAATTAATTTTCTATTCTTTTTCTGTTATATTTTGCAACTATTTTATGACGTTACTAAATGGTTGCAAAATATAATATTGTCTCATGATCACACACATACATCATGGAGGCATCTATTTGTAAAACATTTTTTTGAGTGTTTGCTCATCTGCAAAACGTCTGTATAACATTTCCTATCAGATGTTTTTAATTTAGAATGAATGTAAAACAGATCTTTAACAGATATCTTGCAGACGTACGTGTGCTATCTGGGTCTATAAAACTTATAAATGAGTCTAGCAACACTCATGTTTTTGAAAGACCACGGTCACATTCTAATGCTAAAACCTGTGTCATTTTCTGAGAAAGCAACATCAACACTCAACACAGAAAACAAAAGCACGCATTGCACTCAATTGTCAAGCCACGCTCGTCACCAGAGGGCTGTGTTAGGATTGGGATCCCGCCAGACCCAACACAAATATCGCAGGAATAAGCAGTTTTACCTTTGCTGCAGGCGGGAGTGGGTGGTCAAAAATATAGCATGGTGCACATAACCGCAATTTGGCAAATAACTATGGCGTTAGATTAACAGTAGATTTACTTTGGGGGTGCAGACTTGACACTAGCGCAGCGCATTCAACACGAGCTGAAAGAGTCAGATTTGACTGATCACTTGGAGAGAGTATGGAGAGATGACTGACAATCTATGCTGGAGGATTTGTTGCTCAACAGATCCTGAGCTCATTGACAAATCTGTAAAATGTGCTCCTTTTACACAGAGTATGCATGATCACGAAATCAAAAGTGAACAGTGCCAACGCTCATTCAAAATGTTTTCAGTGCCATGCATATTGAAAGCGGATCCCTGATGAGCAAAAATTACAAACAATATAAATACAGGTTTACCTGAAAAAAGCATACAATCTTTAGTTCGTATCATGAATTATTGGTTACCCAGAGCACGAAACAAAGAAAATAAAAAGTGAAAGAAATTCAAGAGACATTTACAAACCAAATAGGCCTAGTAAAAATTTTCCTATTCAGGCAACAGTGCAAAATGTAGCTGTTAATTCATCTAACCCTTTCAAAAATAAAAAAAAATAAAAAAAGTTTTGAATGTTTTGATGCCCAGTCTAAAATCTGTGTCCTGAAACAAAACTATTTTTACTCTTTTCAGTCCTCCTTATTCTCTTTGCTACTCACTCTTTGCTTTTGTGCATCTCTCTTTTTGCTTCTCTGTTGAGTGGAAAATTAACTCACAGATACTTTACGTTCCTCTGTCCCCTCTGTTTGGAGGCCGGGGGGATGAAAGCGGAAGAGAGAAAAGAAGGTGTGAGATGAGAATTCATACTTTAGATCACAAGATCTGGCTGATAAATGGCAGCAGACATGTCATTTATCACCGGGCTCACTAGGGAATGGAGACTCTCTAACTATATGGGAAGAAACAGATACTTTTTCCACAAGGGCAGATAAAGAAAAAGAGAAGAGAAAAACTGCCAATCAGTTGAGCAAATTAGCTGCAGAAAATGTCTGGCGGAAAAGAAATATAAGTAATGTGATGTTGGTGTTACTATGTCAGAGTGATTCATTGCCTGGACCTGTAGTCATGCATGAGGAGTATGTGGTGTTTCACACTTTCTGATGCCTGAAGACACCTGCAGCCTTTTGGCTTGTGGCCTGGTTGGATTGGGAAATATTTTGTAATAGATGGGATCATGAGGAAGGTATCTGGAGAGAAATGTCTATGGTGCTTAATCTGTCAGTTGAGACAGGGACTAGTTGTCATACTTTATGCTCGTTAAAATGTTTTTAGATTATATTACAGGGGATTAAAGATCCTTTTTACATGCTTTATATGGGAGTTTTATTTATAAACACAATTCGGTGTTCAGAATTGTAAGAAATAAACTCAAAATTGTGAGATGGTAACTTGTAATTCAAGTTTATAATGAGATCTAAACTCGCAACTCTGTGAAAAAATAAAAACAAAAAAAAAAATCTGAATTGTGCGGTATAAACTCCAAATTGTGAGAAATTTCCTTTTTTAATTCAAAGCTAGAAATAAGTTTATATATAAACTGAGAGACAAAAACTCTGTCAAAAAAAAAAAAAAGATAAGTAATTGAGTTTTGTCTCAAAACCTCTCAAAAAAAAAGAAAAAAAGAAAAAAAGAAAAAAAAAATTGTATAATGCTTGTGACAACTAGCCCCGGTGTCCTCTGTATATTATAAATGTAAACCAGCTGCCTTTTGTGTAACAAGTTTTACAAATTCTCTAAAGTAAAGATAAGAAGGTTCCAAATTAAAAACAAATGCCAGTTTGTTCTTACTGATGAGTTTCTCATTATATAAACATTAGATGATAGTCTCAGAATCTGTTCAGCTGTCGGTTGTGGCCAAGAAATAATGAAGCTTTTATTCTATTGAGTATAGCTTGTACTGTGAACATTCAGATCAATCACTGGGTCGATGAGAGGTCTCTTTTGAGCAGAACAGATGCAATGATGTGTAATCATGAAGCTTTTGATATTTCAGTAGTTAAAATCAATACTCCTGTGTTATTGGCTATTTGAGGGGAAAGCAAGATGACTGTAGAAGACAGCCTTCAAAGATTCAGAAGAACGTAAGCTTTACATTCACAGAAGCTTGTGTGAGAGGTCCCTTGGTGCAATATCTTTGACTGTTTTGTAAACAAGCTAAAAGACTCTTAAGAAAAACATGGATTAAATTCATATATTGTCTGCATGCACTGTGTGCATCCAAATGTAGTTTTTTTAAATAAACATTTTACTGTATTTTTTTTTTGTCCAGATAACGCAGCCCTATGCTGATGTAAATCATTAAAGCAGAACAAGCATATATTAATGTGTGTAAAGCTCAAAAGCTTTCTCTATATTGCTTTTAATATGTGAATTACTTGCCCTGTGGCTAATATGTGTTTCTTCAATAGAACAGAATACACTGCTGTGAAAACTAAACTAAAATAATAACAATAATATAATGAAGGATAAAAAAAAATAGCCTGAAGATGTTGGAACAACGCTGAAATCAATTTGAAATAATATATTCCCATATTGACAGTCTAATGCACATAAAAGCATATCTACAAAAAAAAAAAAAAGAAGAGATGAAGGACAACATTTTTACTGACACTCTTAATGTGCTCAATGAAAAACAGACACAATGAAAAAAGAAACTATTAGCTTTCATATCGCATCATCTTGGATTCAGCTCATTTTCATTTAGGAATATTTCACCTGAGACTTTTGGATTAGTAATGCTCTTTCACTGTGTTTGTAAGTTTTTTTTATTGTATTTTATTTTTCTTGTGTATTTTATGTGTTAAGAGCACTTATCTGATCACTGCACGTAAAGATGAACTGAACCCATGAATGTTGTGCAATGGATATGATTAAAGAACGATATCTATTCATTAGTCTTCTTCCCCATGCTTTAGGAGAGTTTTTAAGAAAGATTATCTGTTGACTCGATCATCAGTCCAATTGAAAAAAAAATCATTTTAGCAAATGAAAGTCTGTCTTTATAAAAGGCAGAATATAAGTGAGCATACAGTGACAGAGATCCTTTCCATTATGTGCTTATATGATGATCCTTCATCTAAACACACCAGAATGATGACTGGTGCTCCAGTGCACAGCAATAAAATGTCAAAATTATGATCATTCACCAAGAGCTACAAAATTCTCCTGATAGCACAGCTTTTCCTGCATTTGTCAGGCTGTATAGTCTATCCATAGCCAGGTCATATGCCTCTCACATAATGGGGCCTAATTGCAAGCAATTACAGGCTCCATTATAGAAAATAATGGTCAGAATTTATCATCTTTGCAGACAGAGAGGAGTAAAGGGAGTTTCATATGGTTAAAATGTTAGATCAGCCAAGCTATTATTATTTTTTATTTTTTTTGTGATGAAAGAGAAGAGATATTTACAAGAGCCATCAATTAATGTGTTCATTTTGACATTAATGGATTTATGTGGAATTCATAGTTAAATTGAAGTAACAATGATCTGCTTTGTTGAACTGCTGACACTAATGGCACAGCTAAATGTGAAAAATTACAAGGGTAGTTTAACAATAGCTACTTGGATTTTTAAAGCTTTTATCGTAAGGTATTTATTAATTCCTGATGAGAATATAATGAATAAAATTAGCAATTATGATGTTCGTAACTACCCTGAAATTAATGTTATCACAGCATAATTGATTTATCATTCACAATGAAACTACGAGTGTGTTTTATCATAAACAGCGTTCACAAAAATACAATTTATTGAAGAACTTTTTGTCCATATACCGTTCAAAAATTTGGGCATCTATAAGATTTTTTTGATGTTTCTGAAATCTCCTGGACTGCATTTATTTGATCAAAAATACAGTAAAACTGTAATAATGCAGAATTGTTACAATTTAAAATAGCTGTTTTCTATACTAATATATATTTAAAATATAATTTATTCCTCTTATGGAAAGCTGAATTTTCAACATCATCAATCAAGTCTTCAGTGTCACATGATCCTTCAGAAATCATTTCTAAAATGCTGATTTGTTCCTCAAGAAACGTTTCTTATTATTAGATTTGTTAAAACTGTTGTGCTCCTTCATATTTTTGTGAAAACTTTTTTTATTCATGTTGTTGTGGTTTATTTATTTATCACTTTAACTATAACATTCTGTATTTTTCCTGGTTGGGTACTATTGGTTGATTTCAGATAATGCCTGCGAGGACATTTGGTCCCCACAATGTAGACAAATCATGACACACACATACTGAGATACACACACACACACACACACACACACTTTGTTTTTGTGAAAAGTGGGGACATCCCATAGGCGTAATGTTTTTTATACTGTACAAACTGTATTTTCTACGACCCTACACCAACCCTACACCTAACCCTAACCCTCACAGGAAAGTTTGTGCATTTTTACTTTCTCAAAAAAACTCATTTTGTATGATTTATAAGCGTTTTGAAAAATGAGGACATGGGTTATGTCCTCATAAGTCACCGTCTCCTTGTAATACCTGTGTCATACCCATGTCATTATACAGAGTTGTGTCCTGATATGTCACAAAAACAAGCGCACACATTCCATCATTTGTAAAATTTCACGAGAGCACATAATTAGCTAGAGCCCTGCAAAGTCCATTGATTTGTCTTTTGTTGTGATAAATTATCTCTCACAGTTCTCTCCATGTGACATTTGGCGAACTGAAAGTCAATAGGACCCCGGAGGCAAACGTTCCCCCTCAGCTGCCATCATACTGTCATGTTTGTGTAAGTTGCATATGTGTGAAGTTGTGCGGTGTGACACGCTCCTATACCTACTATAATCAAAGTCCTTTTGTTGACGTTGTGTTAACTGCTATCATGTCTTCACGTCCTGATATGATGGGTCTTGCTTCTCAGATTTGTCTGAGATCAGAGATGTGGGAACGAAATAATTTTTTATCTAAAAGTAAGTGGCATGAGTATTGATTATCTCCTAAGAAATATGCGGGTGTGAATGAGGAAAACGGATTGTGTTTGGGTTTGTATGAGGTTACTACTGCCCGTCAATATGAATTACAGGCTATTTAGTAGCAACTATTTGTCTTGTGTGACTCCAGAGTACAATGGAAATTGCGTACAGTATAATGCCGCAATCCACACAATGACCGTAAGGCAAGATTGTATTTGATTCTGTCTCAGAGTAAAAAATTGAAAAATAAAAAGGTAATTGTGATATTTCACAAGGTCTCTTTTCAGTTTTGAGAATCAGAATCAACAGCCCTTTGATTAACGATCTAAAGGTTGGTGCTGCGTGATTTGATGTTGAATTTTCAGTCCAAACTCTTTCCACCTGCTGTGAAAGGCAGCTGTTTGACCTCCATGACATACAGTAGACAGAACATTTACCTTTTTTAAATTCAATCAAAAATGTTTAGAACCTGAGACCTTGACACATCTGGCAATGTGATTTTATATCTTGCAATGTGACTTTAAATCTTGTATTTTCTATTTTTTTTTACTAGTAATTACAACTTTATATCTGGTAATGGGATTGTGTATATCTCATGGTGTGATATATCTCATGGTGTGGTCTCATAGGTTGCATATCCTACACTTTGTCATGAAGAAGATCTGTAAAGTTACAAAGACTAAAGTCTCAAAACCAAAGAGATATTCTTTATAAAAGAGATGAGGGAAGATTTGCATAACGCCGCCCAAATGGTCACACAAAGAAAGAAGGTGTGCCTTTGATTCTCTCTGTTGCCGCTGCCATGTTGTGGAGTCGCTG
The DNA here is from genome assembly GCF_003368295.1 of Carassius auratus. Lineage (NCBI taxonomy): Eukaryota > Metazoa > Chordata > Actinopteri > Cypriniformes > Cyprinidae > Carassius > Carassius auratus. Next base: position 108,989 of record NW_020527908.1, read on the forward strand.
TTTCCTTGTGAAAGTGACAATAATTAGTTTGGCCTTCCAAAAGAGGACACAAGTGGTTAAGTTGTATTTACAACACTGTTTCAGAACAGTTCAACCCAAATAATCAGATGTATGCAGCATATTTTATGGAGGACTGTTTCCTGATCCTGGGAGAGAAGACTACAATGCCGGCTGTTCTGACTCAAAGTCTGTAAGTACATTTACATATGTACAGTATTTGCCACTGATGATTCAAACGCAAGTTTTGAGCAGCGCTTGTTGTTGGTCATCTCTCCGATCATAAATGTAGACATGGTTTTATTTTTACACAGCACAATGCAATGCAATACGAAAATAGACAGTATAAGTCATTATAATGAGTAATTATGTCCACACTGGATGCAAAAAATGCCTCGTTTGTAATGGGTTTTATTGTTTTTGTTTCGTTGTGCCAGGACACGGCATCACAATATGTTAAAGGGTTAGTTCACCCAGATAGCAAAATTATGTCATTAACAACTCACCCTCATGTTGTTCCAAACCCATAAGACCTCCACTTATCTTCAGAACACAGTTTAAGATATTTTAGATTTAGTCCGAGAGCTCTCAGTCCCTCCATTGAAGCTGTCTGTACGGTATACTGTCCATGTCCAGAAAGGTAAGAAAAAAGTTAGCAAAGTAGTCCATGTGACATCAGAGGGTCAGTTAGAATATTTTGAAGCATCGAAAATACATTTTGGTCCAAAAATAGCAAAAACTTCGACTTTATTCAGCTTTGTCTTCTCTTCCGTGTCTGTTGTGAGAGAGTTCAAAACAAAGCAGTTTCATATCCGGTTTGCGAACGAATCATTCGATGTAACCGGGTCTTTTTGAACCAGTTCACCAAATCAAACTGAATCATTTTAAACGGTTCGCATCTCCAATACGCATTAATCAGCAAATGACTTAAGCTGTTAACTTTTTAACGTGGCTGACACTCACTCTGAGTTCAAACAAACCAATATCTCGGAGTAATTCATTTACTCAAACAGTACACTGACTGCTGTGAAGAGAGAACTGAAAGTGAACACCGAGCCGAGCCAGATAACGAACGAAAGATTGACCTGTTCTCTTTTTTATATTTTATCATTTTTATGTTTTTACCCTGAATAATGCTATGTTAAAAAAGGCTATTTAAAGGCTCTATGTGTTTGAGCTTGAAAAGTGTTGAGTGAATCTCATTCACACTGTGAGCAAAATGATATGCTATGCTTTTCACACATTTGCCCTAAACCATAAAGAATTTGACATGTGCTTTTCTTTATCATCTTCAACGTATGCTTGATGTGTACATAATGAATCTTTATGAGATGAAAAGCCCCCTCCTGTGATCCAAAATTAGTTTAACTCAAAGAAATTTCAGAGTCTACATTCTTTGGCCTTAAAGGAACAGTATATTCATAGTGTCATATTTACTCGCCCTCACATTGTTCCAAACTCATGTGCTGTTCCTATTATCTATTTTTTTATTTGTACTTTATTTTTATTTTTTTACTTTTTTTTTTGGAACACAACATTAGAAAAAAAAATATATATAAGTGACTGAATTAAAAAAAAAGATAAATGTTCTGTCTACTGTATGTCATGGAGGTCAAACAGCTGCCTTGCACAACAGGTGGGAAGAGTTTGGACTGAACATTCAATATCAAATCATGCTGCACCAACCTTTAGATCATTAATCAAAGGGCTGTTGATTCTGATAGTGTTTTATTAATGGCTTATCTGAGTAATATAGATCCATGCAAGGTGGATGGGGTGCTGGTTGCTTCTGCTGTGAGAGGTGCTTTGATCAGCTGCCTGATACAAGGCAACTCAAATGCAACCTGGGACGGGGTCATTGTGTGGCATGACAGTCACGGTGGAGAGATATCAGCCTGCTGCTGACCACACCATCACACTGAATCTGTACAACATTAGAATTATATTAAAGATATCATTATTGCATTGACATGCAAAGAAACACCCTGACTGCCCAATGGGAGAAGATTGTTAAAATGCATTTGCTGCTGAATTATGGATTTGAGATGATACTGAAATGTTGGGTTACACTTGCTGGAGATTTCATGTACCATGTATTTCTTTTTTGTTCTTGGTCAACAGCTAATAAGAAAAAAAAAAAAAAACATGCCTAAACATTCTGATAATAATGTCTTTGTTAAATGTAAGATAAAGGGTGATTTCAGATAAGTAGATTTCCCCTTCCAGTTGTTATGTATTCCTGTGCCTGGTTAGAAGTGAATTCACAACAACCTTCAAAATGAAATAATATCTGTGACAAAGGGTGAACAGCAGTTTGATTTGATGAACAGTGGTGGTGATTGCTCACTACTGAAAACTGGGCCAGCAGGGCATATACTTGCTAATAGTGTTAAATTGTTATTTATAAGGTCTATTAGTTGCATTTCAACTGTAAGTGCTCACATATAGTACAGACAGTCTTTAGAGTTCTTCTTCTAATACTGTAAATTACAGTAGTATGATACTGTATGAAATGCCATAGTTCATTACAGCACTACATTTATAATGGTCCAAGTACTTGACATCTGTTTTTGTCTTTTTTTTAACTCATACACTGTAAAACGTAGATTTTTACAGAATAGGACTGTAAAATATATGTTAAACCTGCTATTAGGTTAAAGGTGAAGCATGCTGTTTCTCCTCTATTAGTGTCACTTAGCAGAATTAAAAAAATTAAGCATATTTTCAAACAACCTTTGCAAAATGCCCACTCAACACGTCCTTTCAATATGATATCTTGCTGTACAATATCTTACCAATTTATCTTGGGCTTGAAAAGAAAGAACTAATATGTGGCAAAAACATAAGTTTAGTAATTATTTTTTTTTTGATTATTTTAGTGTTGTGTCTTGTGTGTTTCCCTAATGGTGTTCTAGTCTATGTAGTAGACTAAAAGTATTATGTAAAAAGTGTAGTATTTCTAAATTAATTATATTCAGGTAAAAAAAAAAGTAGGTGAAAGTTCTTGGATGACCTTCTACTTCCACAGAGATTCTGAAGTGCACATACGATTCCCATGCAGCCATGGGAAAGGATAATTGGACAGGCCACTTGTGATTAACCTGAATTATCACATGGCTTTCTGTTGTGCCATCTGTGTCATTATGGTGGTTGTTCTTACATTTTAAAAGCAGATTTTGGTAGTTCAAGTACAGTAGATGCTACAGTAGATGCTATACTTGTCACCAATTTTTTTAATGTATTTTTTATTTTTATAATTTTTTAATAAATGTATAACTAGATTTCTATATCAACTGCCTTTTTTTTTTTTTACACTGTAAATTGAGCAGGACATTTTTACAAGAAATTATAATGTGATATTGACCATTTGACTAGAAATGGCTGAAGTTTTAATACGCGTTACTGTCATTTGATATTTTTTTTTAGTAACAGAGTAATTTAACAAGTTATAATTTTCAAAATAGTAATTAGAGTATAGTTCCAAGCCGAGGTCTCTATACGTTACTGCCGCGTTACATTGCTGACAGAATGCAGTGTTTTATAATCTAGAGATTGTAAAAAGGATATAGCACACGCACTGTCAAGTCAAGAGCATTAATTTGATTACATTTTCAGAGTAACTTGCCCAACACTGATCTACACTGAACATGTAAATTAATACATTTAATATACATGTAGATAAAAAAAAAACTGATATTAGCCCTCCAAACCAACAAATGAATTAAAATCCCATTTCTATACACAAAATTGATAAAACATGAATAAATGACCACAAACGTGTTTGACGGTCTTGCACAAAGGGAAGAAGGATACCCATTGCATTGTTCATTCATCTCATGATCTATAATAACACTCTACTCCCATTGCGCACATGCAAACACACATACCCACACAGCAAATGTCAGTATATCTGGGAGTATAGCATCAGCTCAGACCTTCTGCTTGTGCCAGTAATATATGACATTATACACAGTCCCAACCATCTGCTGGCGCTGCCTATTTCCCCCTAAACTTTCTCTTTCTCTTTCTCTCTCTCTGTCTCTCTCTCTCTTTCACCTGAGCCAACATCTCATCATCTCAGCCAAACAACCTATTTAAAGTGACATGTAATTCAGAGCAAGGATGCCTTGGAAAAAATGAAAGTGTTCTCTCCCACATGAGGGACATCACTGCTGTGGAGATGCACTCTCTGGCTCATTTGGGAAGATAGATGACTTTTGTTTACTGTTGAGACTTTTCAGGTGAAAGTCCTCACGCCTGCAGAGCTGAGTTTGCTGCAGTGCATTTTTTGGTCATAGATAATGTGGGTAATGTGATAGCAAACGTAACCCCTTTTAACGCTCTCTTATACAGTTAGAAAGAGATCAATGTACTGCAATGGAGAACATGAAAGGCAAATTTCCAGCTTGAACTGAGCACTGCATTTCATGTCCTCACTCTTTAGCATTATGTGAATCATAGTGATGCTCTTTATAACAGTCATATCTGGCTTTAGAACAAAGACAAACCAACAGGCATGAAAAGGTAGGCTGCTTTTAGCACAAACATGATGAAACATTTAAAAACAGTCGCCACTCTAAATGAGCAATAACACAGTGGGTCATTTGAGGTTCATCTGAACAAACACATAAATCTAAAGAGAAAATTAATGCAGCTGTCTGAGACGTTGCAAATGGAGTCAACATAAGCCATGCATACATTTTTATAACTGGATTCATCCAGATAAAACTAGGAATGCCTACATCACCAAAACCTTTTTTTATGCATAAACTAGTGTTTGAGGTATGTATAAGGACTAATTTACAATTAGCACTTTATTTTACAGTCCTGTTCCCCATGTACATACCATGTACTTATTATTGTAATTACAATAACAATGTAATAACTAGGTACTAACCCTGAACCTACCTATTAAACCTAACCCTACCCTATGTAGTTACCTTGTATTACCAGGACTTTCTTTGATAAATACACTGTAAGTACACTATAAATACATGTAAGTACACGTACTGTAAAATAAAGTACAACCTTATATTTATTTGGTGGCAAACATTTTAATAAAGTATCTGTAGTAGCCATTACAGGAATACTCTTCTACAGTAAGGTCAAATGTAACTGACATTGGTTCTCTGTGGTTGGATATGATCTGGACAATCCAACCTGATCTCACGGAAATTCGTACTTATTTTACGAGGTGGCTTATTCGTACGAATTCGTACGACCACACTCGTACACATTCATACGATTGTTGCCAAATCGTATGTATTTTACGATTTGCACAATTCGTATGAATTTGTACGAATGACCTACACCTAACCCCGCCCCTAAACCTAACCATCACTGGGGTCGTATAAAATCGTACGAGTGTGTTCGTACAAATTCGTACGAATAAGCCACCTCGTAAAATAAGTACGAATTGGTCGTGAGATAGCGTTGGACAATCCTGGAGGAGACTCTTCTGGAGCAGTAGTTCAACATATTTTGAAAAAAGTAAAAAGTTACACTTTATTTTTATGGTCCCCATTAGACAGTCTGTTGACTATAACTAATTTTGCAATTGCATCTCATTACAATATTAGTAGACTGCTAGGTTAGGGTAAGGGTTAGTAGAATAAGTTGACATGTACTTGCAAAGTTTCCTACCGTCCGTAAAACTTGTCTTCAAGGTTTTTATAACAAGATTTCAAACAAATTTGCCTTGAAAATGTATACATTGCATTTAGTTAAAACATCAATTTATGTGACTTTCTTTGAAATTGACTTCTGTTTCCATCAAAGGCATTTTCAATTCACTTCTGAATGATGCTTATTCCTGACATTCGAAACTATTACTAAAAGGATTTGAGACTATTGACAAAAGACTTGACTTAGACTTGGCCCCTAAAGATCAGAGATGTGTATAGAACATGTCTGCTTTCTGCAATAGGCTGTATTTGCTATTGGTTGTAAATTCATATACATTCACTACCCTATCTTCCAATTGTATTGTTGAAATCTGCTGTGACCCTGGTTAAAGCAATATCATTGTCATCATTCTTCCTGTACATGGTAGAACAATTGCACTTGGTTTATTTGTAAATTGGAGCTCTTTCTCACCTTACTGTGGCTAGTTATTGTTTGTATGTGTGTGTGTGTGTGTGTGTGTGTGTGTGTGTTGTAACCTGGGGTAGTGGACAGAATTAGACCCTGGCTGCTTTTTAACTTAGATTCGGGGGCATTGGCACAGCTGCAGCTGGACAGAGAACAAAGGCCGTGAGCTTAAGCATCCATCATACATGCAAGGGAATTGTGTGGTTTTCCTTGTGACACTGTATTTCCTCACTGTACAGCATTTATTTATGTTTTGCCCTATTTAACACATTATTAGGGAACACATCATGACTATTTAAACCAAGAGGGTTGGTGTCTGCTCAGATGTTTGATCCAAATATGCAACTTTTATTTATTTATTACTTGAATTTGTGATTGAAATCTGTCCTATTTACCAAATGTATTTGCATATCTGGAATATGTGTGTTTAACTCAAATAATAGCAATGCATTTTATTATTTTAGTGTTTAATGTTTAGAGTTTAGTGTAGTTGATGCAATATTTTCAAATTTGATGGATCATTAATATTTTAGTTACACTTGCCGGACATTTTATACCTGATCTACCATGATATACAACAGTCATAAACATCAGAATAACATTCATCTGTTTCAGATAAAACAGAATGTGCTTTTAACACTACTCATTGGACCTTTCACTTTGAAAGTGTTGAGAAACATGCAAGAAGCAAAGAAATATCACAGTAATGTCGTCACAGGTACTGAATGAAAATGTTACACAGATTTTGTTTGTTTAAAATGTTGGCCAATCGAGTGGCATCTTCCACAGATATGCATACAACAAACATGCATGGTGATCACAAATATTGGCATGTTTTGGTTAAAGATTTTTCTTGTAGCTAATTAAAAACTGTACAAATAGACAAACATATATTACATGTATATGATTAATTTCTTTGTTAACTGTCTTTATGTTTTATCTGGCCAAAGGCTTCTTCCAGTGGCCCTTCAAATAAGAAGTAGGTGCATGACGCACATGTATGAGTCTGATTCAGTAACCTGTCATGCATGTTCTTCTGTTTGAGTGCCAAACATCAAACCAACAAAAACACAGGTGCTGCTGAACAATTGAGAGCAACAACCACACTGGATTAGAGTCACATAATCATGCAAAACCAGTTTGGTTTTCCCAAGGTGTCTACTTGAGGCTGTGTGGGTTTCTGCAGAGATTAAGCAAACTGACAGGGTATGGATTGGGTGTTATGTGATGGGTCTTTGTGCAGGGGGACTCATGCTTGTCACAAACTATTTGGAACACTTGAACTGTGCTGATGTGGACTGAACTAAAGGCACAGTAGAAGATATCATTATCTGTGTAGGGAGCCACTCAGAGTGCCTCAGATGGTCTATTCGGTTCATGCCATGAGGTGGATTCAACCAGGAAAGAGGCTGTGAGTCACTCACAGACTGTGTAAACTGCGGCAGACAGACTATAGACACCGAACACCTGTGAAGGTGTGATATGTGTGGAAATGTGTACTTAAAATAAATAAATAAATAAGAGGCAAGAGAGCGATTCTGCTGTTCTACATTCTGTCAGATGGTTTGACTACAGCTTGCATAGTTTTGACATTTTATTAACAAACATCTGAATGTGTTTACCACTGTAGCTTCTGATCAAGAGACTGTGTTAAGCTGAACACACCTGCTTCGGAGATTCTGTTATGCATGAGGTTGTTTTTCTCTTTCTTTTTCTGTTTCTTCTCTTTGTTTTTTGTTTAACATTTCAAATGTTTTGTCTGTTAATCTCTGAATATTTAATATTTGTACTCTTCTTGACACATGTATAAATGATTATTTAGATTCGAGTTCAGGGTGATTAAGTGGATCAAAGTAACACAATCTGCAAAACATCTTGTACCCTGTATTTGTGATCAGTGATTTCTGTCGTACTGTTTTAGAGATAAAACCTTCTCTTGCAAGTAAAAATAAACAACAACACCTGCCTTCCAGCCCAGTTTGAGTGTGATTTGTCAACGTGGAGATGGAATCATGGCTGTAGAACTGTACACAATTGCACAGTAAAAATGGTAACAGGTAACTATTTATACCAGATCTGTGTGTTAACCATTATTTTGATTCAGTGAATTTATATGAGATATAATTTAGATTTATATGTTTTGAATAAAGTTCCTATAGAATGAAACTTGCTAAAGAGTAATTTTATGTAATTTGGATTACCTTCATTACCTTCCTTCCGATAATTCCTTTATACAAATTTAAATCATTGCATGATTTGATATAAAAAACTTTTTTATTAATATGTAGATATTTTAATTTCTAACTTTAACTGATGCCAAGTACCAACTCTTTATAATCAGTAAAGCTGTCTATACACTGTTTAATGATTTAATCTCTCACTTGCATCATGTGTTCATCTGCACTTTGTTATTTATGATGAGAGAACACACTCTGGTGTTTCAGCGATGACTCCTCTAAACGCCTCTGATTGGCTGCTGCATTCATAAACTCAACATACTCATGTGTGATTAGTTATAATGCACAACATTGTACAAATGTTGGAAAAAAAATGTGTGGTACAACATTTAGCAGATCTAAATTTAATGTTGCAGTAAACACTTTTCATTTCATTTTCATTTTATTCGCGATTGCCATTGCCAATGGATTTAGTTTAAATGCAGCAACATTTTTTTCCATGTGTGTTTCCATAGTTTCTACAAGCGGAAACCGATAGCGCAGATATTACGTAATTGATTACAATGAACAGGGATGAGCCATTATTTACATTTTTATTTCTCTAGATTTACAAATGTGCAAGTGGTTTGTGGATATTTTATTACGAAAATCTTACATATTGTGCCTTTAACATTAAAATAGTAAAAACTTCAATTAATTAAATTAGAGTTGTTTCCAATGCAAAGAGGGCAATCAATCAATCATCAATCAATCAATAACTAAAGAAAATACTTTATTTTCAAATATTGTACTTCAAACTTTTAGTTATTTTAAATTCAGAGTGTTGCTTGCCATTAATAAGTGAAAAGTGTTGCAATTCAGATTATACATAGTCAGTTACTACCCACTGATCTGCATAGCCTTTTTCACAGTGTGCTTTTTATCAACAAAATAAACTATTTGGCTCGAGAAAATCTAAGATCAAACATCGATGTTTGTGACTCTCCATTTTCCCTATGGCTGTCAGATGAACTGTGCATTAATTTTACTCCCAGAGATAACAGTAAGGTCAGAGACGGTAAATTGGAATTCATCAGATCCTTTCACATACACACAGACAGATAGGCAGGATCACAGAGGTCCTCCATGTAGGAGCACAAGCAGCAGCAACTGTGTACCTGACATAACCTTGTCTTGTATCGGCTCTGGCCATGTGCAGTCCTGCAGAGGAGGACAGTTCAAGAGAGGATTACAGTTCTTTATCCGTTGAGGAGAGAGGGTGGGTGTTACAGTAGGTCACATGAATATAACTCTAACAAGGAGTGTTAAGGTTTAAACCTCTGGAAAAACAAAAAGTGAGAGCAGCTCTTCTAAATTAGGAAGAAGAGGGCAAGGTTATTAGAGTTCAGAAAGAGTTGTAAAAGGAGAGTTTTCTCCGTTTCTTATTTTGATATTGACTAATTCTATCCTTTGCTCCAGTACAGCCATGAGATTTAAACTCAGATCTTTCTCTGCACAAGCTAAGCACAGCTTGAGGACATATGCTCTTCTCTTCTCTAGTTACAGTGCTGCCTGATGTTCACGTTAGCTCATTTACAGTAGCAGAACCTGGTTTAAACCACCATCATGGTCTTCTGCCAAATCGAATTCCTCTTATTTAAGAGAACCTGATTGCATTTTGCCTTTATGACATTACAAAATGATTATATTGTTCTGGTGCAGGACTGGTCAAGAGGGCTTCATTTTGGAGTCTGAAGACTTATGCAAATTATGTTTAAAATTATACAGATGACTTTTGGGATGATGGCAAGCCTACAGCTTGGACATGATTATATTTCTAAGAAATATAATACACATAGGAATACGGGTGTCTGTTTACACACTCCCTATTTTTGTCTGCTTTCGGAAGCTCGTGTAACTCACAGGTTTGATATCCAAAACCAAAGGCATTTTGAAAACGTTCCTACTTATATGCAGATTAAACTAACCCACCAACTGCGATGCCGCTAGCCTCCCTAATGTTTCTGGCCTGCTAGCAGCTGTTCCAACATTAATATACAACAGACTATTCCCAGTGCACCGACTACATTTTGGGAAATTCTCACTGAGCGTGCCTGCCTGTAAACAAGCTTTGCCATTAAGCTGAAAGTCCATTCGCACCCAAAAACACACCATTGGTATATAATAAAACTGATACCCCACAAATACTGTAATACAGCCAGAAGGTGTTTTCTCCAACATGAAAGAACATCTACTTTCCCTCTTGGCGGTGTGTAATCCCCTTGTGAGTCTGCTGGTGTGGTCTAAATTTGGCTCGGTGACTCACTAGACCCAACGGAGGCTTAATGGCACCAAATCGGTGGGATTCTTACCATGCTGAAATGAAAGACACTGGCCTAACCAAGGACACTGCTAACCTGACAGATTAGACAGCAGACGGATTAAAAAGAGACATTAATTAACATAAGAAAACCCACAATGGTTCAATGACAATGCAGCAGATTCAAACCTAGAGCCGGCTATGCAAGCTTTAGCTTCCCATTGCTAGAATCTATGAAAATAACAAAATCCGTTCAGACAGTCAGACTGAACCCATGGCAGTTTGGCGACTGATTTCGGAAGACAACTCGAGCATTAGAAAAAGGGGCTTGACAGCAACATGTACATGTCTTCATCATCAACTTATAGTCGGGTCATTTTTCTCCAGTCCGTTGTCTTGTCTTTCAATAGAGCTGCTCTGTGATTTATGAGAGGTCTGGAATGTGTTCAGGCAGTGACATACAGCAAGACTATTATGGCAAGTGATCTATACAGCCTTTGATGAGTAGCCCTTCCCGCCACAACACTGGGAAATTCCATTTTATGAAATTTTAGTACATTAGGAGGGCATTTTATCTAATAATCCAGCCAACGTTTGTTCTTGTAAACTTTTCTCTTCTGTGATGGGTGCAACTGAACAGGCAATGAGAGATAACTTTAACAGTACATTGCATAAGAGGTTAATCTGAATGACACACTTTCATAAAGAAACAGCACACTAGTGATTTTTACCCTGCACCACTAAAACATCACTCTAGTTCCCATTTCAAAACGTATACAATTACTTTAGAGTTGAATGTTCGAACTACGGTTCTAAAAATTACTAAAACAAATCAAAAGTATCATAAAACTTCTATATGTGCACTGTATTTTAAGTTTCTTTCTATTCCAAGCTTTATATGAGGAACAGACCCACATATTTATTCAGTGATATCTTATGAAGTGTTACAGCAGGTTTGATATTGTGTAGAATGACATCACGATGGAGGCAAACATTTTAAGTAACAAAAAAACAAAACAAAAATTTTTTAAATGTTTTTGTATTAGTACATTATAAAATATGTTGAAGCTAAACACATTTCAGTGTTTCATCTCATGCAAGCTTGTAATAGTATCTGAAGATTTGTGAGAGTTTAAGAGGAAACCTCTGAAGGGGAAAATGTCACAATATCGACATTTTGGAAGCACAGGATAAAAGCTGCCAGTGACACTTGCCTTAGGAGAATGCCCTGATCTGAGAGACAGATCTTAAAATCTGAAGCCTGTATTTGTTATATCTAAACATACATAAAATGCATTATAATATAACATTTATAGTCATTAATGTAACTCAGGCATCAACATTATGACAAAAAAATAGTCAAAAAATACAGTCCAACCCAGTGTTCTGAGATATTTATTAACTTAAACCTTTTACATGTGTGCTATTACATGTGTTTTATAGTTGACCTAACAATTTAACGCACTCTTTTCATTTACACAAGTCCCCTCGCAAGTCTGCCAGTGTGCTGCAGGAGGAAAATACCAGTTAGCACAGCTTTACTGGTAAAGTGAGCGAGTAAAATTCAAATATTTAATACAAGACGATGAAGAAAAGTGTATACATGTGTTTTAACGTGTACCTGCAAATTTAACATAACATGGAAACCATCTAATCTGGCACTCACCTGAACCTTAAGTCATGATTGACAAATTCATCTAGAGATACAGAATAGTGGTTGATGGTACCAAGAATTTTCCAAATACAAGTCCATTTTATAAGTAAAATAAATAAATGTTGACCAGCAAGACTCCTTAGTACAACCAAACACTGCAGAGTCATCCAAAGAACAACAAACTATACTCTTGTCTTTGGCCAGGGTTCCTTGTCTTGTGAAATCCATATAAGCATTCCTCCAGCAAATTACCATATCTGACAATCACCATTATTTCAGCCACCTGTTTCTAGAAATGATGTCAGGTTTATGTTTCCCAGCAATATTTACATCAGACTTGCGAATAGCATAATTAAAGTATGATGTTTTCACAAGCTGTGTAGCTAATTATATCAGAAGATTACATGAATTAACTTGGGTGATGATGATGATGATGATGATACGGCATCTCTGAAGAGATTTGAGTCTTCAAACCCATAACATAAGTATCTATTCCTAAATAATTTAGCTTAATGGTACATCTAAATCCAGCTTGAGGAGTTGAAAAATGCCCCAAACCCTATTTAAAACCAGCCAGCCTAGCCAGGCAGAGAGACCATATGTCCTTGAATGCTCACAGATCGCTGTTCTTCCAATTGTAGTATAGTAGTTACAGTTGCAAGAGCAATACCTGATCTCGTCAAAAGTTGCATGTATCCTTTGCCCTAAAACTTATTAATTAGCCATAGTGTGTTGAGTCAGCTTGATCCCCTGTTTGTTAGCGCTTTGATTTACTCACCCGTCGCTGGATCATTTAACATGTGGACTGGAGCGCGTAACCGTGGCACGCGCGCTCGCTTATGCCTCGCTTCTCAGGAGCGCACTGCCTCCGTCAGAGCCAGAAGTCTATCTGCAGAGCTCCGCCATCCGAAGTTTCTCACTGCCTTTGCTTGGGAATTTTATTTCGGAGATAAACAGGAGTGGGAATATCCTATAAAGGAGCGTTGCTTTAGTAAGCCAGACGTGTCAATTGTGCGTCCTTTTTGCAGTAGTAGAACATCAGCATTGGGAAATATGCGCCTGTCCACTCGAAACTGCCACAAGTAAACGGTTCAGACGGAAACCTGGGGTTTAGTTACCCTGCTGAGAGGAATAGAGAACTTTTACCTCTTTATATGAGGCTTTGGATTATTTAGACGGAAAAAAAGGATCATGGTCCGACAAACGCTGGATACAATTTGGGATTTTTAAGGTCACAGAACGTTTAGAGCAGCATCGGTATTTTAGGAGGGTTAAGCAGAACACAGTCATTTGGAGGGAACATATGACAGCACGAACGGCACCCTTTAACGCACGCGGACCGTCTAACAGAAACAGAAACATGTATATCTATATCTACGGCTTTCTGCTCTTTTTAGGTAAGTTTGTGTTTAGATTTACAGCTTCTTCTTTTTTTCTCGAGATTTAGCTTTTTTTTTCTAGTCGAAGTGACAGCAAAATCTCCCCATGCTATTTAATTTTATTTTAATCTTTAGGTTAATTTTATTTAAATTACTTTCCTGTACCGAGTAGGATAATGAAATGAGAGAATTATATTATATTTTGTTACCATGATAGTTTATGAAGTTATGTGAAATTAAGGTGAGGTCAGTTCGATAAGGAGTAGGAAAAAAAAGAAAAATACGACATTCATTCATCACATGTCTGTGGGATTTAAAGACATGAATTTGTCACTTCATAGTACTCGCATATTTAAATATGTGGTAATTATGTATGTAAAGTTACATGAGCTGGGTTTTTTTTTTTGTTCTGAAGGAATGTAACTGATCACGTTATCTTACAGTTTTATTTGACGTCTAATGGTAAACTAATTAATTAGTACCCTATAGTTCAAATCCCACTCATTAAGAGTCAGTGTAGCCTATAGAAAATGAATTACAGTATATTAAAAAATGTTGCAATAAAGGTGATATTCATCAAGGTCACTTTGTAGATTTATCACTATCCATTGCACACTGACAAGACTTGATCCTTAATGCATACCATATGATGAAACTTAAGATAAATATTTAAACAGTCTGCAGAACATATTAACCATTCAAACATTTTGATATAGACATTCAACAGCCAGTCACGCTTTAAATTAATGTTGCAGTGTTATAATATAGGTGTGGAACTGCCTTATACAGTAAGTAATATTAATATCTATTATAAACTGTAAAGTGTTACCCAACTACTTTACAGATTTTCTTCTTTTCACACATTTGTATTAGTAGAGCATCTTGCAGCATTTCTCTGTTTTTTTTTCTTCAAAAAACAAAACAAAAACAAAAACATTTAAAAACAATCAGGAAGCATTCATCTGTGATTGTCCAAGGGTGTGTCTGCATCTTTCATTCTGGTTCTTCTCACTGATGTGTTCTAAACAGTTTTAAGGATTAAATAAATAAATAAATAAATAAATATGCTGATGTGTTTACACCTGTAGGTGTCACTGGTGGGTTGCACCTCTGTTGTAATGAACATGACCAAAAAAAATACACTTTCATACACTTGATCTTGCAAAAAAATAAAATAAAAAATAAAAAAATCCTTCTTTCGTACACACAGATAGAATTGTAAAGGCTAATAATTGTGAAAAAGCCATATTGACACATTAATATGAGGACAGTGTACAGAACATTTGCCAGCAGCAGCATTAAATCCATTTTAACAAATACAAAAAAAAAAAAAAAAAAAAAAACTAAGACTGTTATTTAATAGTGACTAATGTCATGCTAATTAGAAGTCTTTTGTGCGTTGTATATAATTCCCTTCGAGGCATGTTTTTCATAGTTTGACACCACTCTGAGCTGTCAAGTGATCCTTGTGAGTCATTCAAATGGTTCAACAACCATCTGGTCATTGCCACTGGCTTGATGGACTTTAAATTGCACTCTTTGGCTGGATTAGTCATTGACTAAAATAATATTTTATAATGACAAAATGAGCGGATGCAGGCATTGATGTCTTTATAGATTAATTTGTCATAGATAAAGACTTGTTAAACTTTTATCCTGTTATTCTATTAGAGAACAGTTTTACAAGGGCATTTCTCAGCCCATATGTATGTGTATGTATGTGAATGCATGCATGAATGAATGAATGAATAACCTGAACATCCGTTTCTCTTCACCCTCCTTCATAGATGAGCTTGTGTTGTCCATGTCGGGCACTTCCTCTCTCTCTGAGTCTGGGCACCAAGACTCAATGGACTGTTTAAGAGCCACCGAGAATTGTAACCAGGACCAAAAGTGCAGCCATCGCTTCAGGATCATGAGGCAGTGTCTGGCAGGCAAGGACAGGAACACCATGTTGACCAATAAGGATTGCCATGTAGCCCAGGAAGTGTTAAAGGAGATGGCTCTGTTCGACTGCCGCTGCAAGAGGGGAATGAAAAAAGAAATGCAATGTCTGCAGAGTTACTGGAGCATCAACAAAGGCCAGACTGAAGGTAAGGCTCTGTGGGATTACGGATCCATGGGTAAATAGTCAGGTAGATACACATGATCGATCGCAGGAAGGCATTGGGTGAGGTTGAGGATAGTAGTCATATATTTAATATACTTCAACGTACTTCTATAGCATTTATTAATCTTAGTTACACTTACATTACATTTATATTTAGTCATTTAGCAGACACTTTTATCCAGGGAGGATTCTAGAGGGCACATAACTCTGAAGAAATGAATTTAGGTAAAGGGGTGCAGAGCTAGAAGAGGTTTTGTAGGCAAAAATTAATACCTTGAATTTTATGCGAGCAGCTACTTGTAGCCAGTGCAAATTGATGAACAGAGGTGTGATATGCGTCTTTCAGCTCATTAAAGATTAATCTTGCAGCAGAATTTTGGATTAATTGTGGAGGTTTGATGGACATGCCTGGAAGAGACCTGCCAAGAGAACATTGGAATAGCCCAGCCTTGATAGAACAAGAGCTTGAACAAGGAGTTGTGTTGCATGTTCTGAAAGAAAGGGCCTAATCTTCCTAAGGTTGTATAAAGCAAATCTGCAGGACCGGGCAGTTTTAACAATGTGGTCTGAGAAATTCAGCTTATCAATCACAACTCCAAGGTTTCTAGCTGTTTCTGAAGGAGTTATCGTTGATGAGCCTAACTGGATGGTGAAATTTTAATAAAGTGAAGGGTTTGTTGAAACCAAAAGCAGTTCTTTCTTAGCCAGGTTGAATTGAAGGTGATGGTCCGTCATCCAACAAGAAACGTCTGTTAGACATGTTTAGATGCGAGCAGCTATCGTCGGATAATCAGGATGGAATGACAGGCAGAGTTGAGTGTTATCAGCATAGCAGTGATATGAAAAGCCATGTTTCTGAATGTCAGAACCTAGTGATGCCATGTAGACAGACAAGAGAAGTGGTCCAAGAACTAAGCCCTGAGGCACCTCAGTAGCTAGATGATGGACACCTCACTTCTCCAAGATACCTTGAAGGACCTATCTGAGTTAACATAAGACACATAGTTAATGTTAATTTCAACAGTTACTTATGCATTATTAAAATCAAAGGTTGTGCTTGTTAATATTAGTTAATGCATTGTGAATTAACATGAACTAACAATGAATGACTGTATTTTGATTAAAGGGGGGGTGAAATGCTCGTTTTCACTCAATATCCTGTTAATCTTGAGTACATATAGAGTAGTACTGCATCCTTCATAAATCCAAAAAGTCTTTAGTTTTATTATATTCATAAGAGAAAGATAGTCTGTACCGATTTTTCCTGGAAAAACACGACCGGATGGAGGCGTGACGTGTGGGCGGAACTAAAGAATCACGAGCGCGAATAGGCTTTTGCGTTGAGAGCATGTGGAAGCTGTGACATTACCGTGAGGGAAAACCCATCATCCAAAACAAACCATGGCTTACAGTCAGATTCAGCCGTTTATTTATGATCCAGAATCAGATCCAGAGGCTGAAACTGAACGAAAGCAGCAGCAGCAACGACTCGCTCCGAGCGGGGATCGAACCCGGGTCTCTGGCATGGGAGGGGATGCACTAACAAGGAGGCAGAGATATTTGAAGCAGTTTTACTCACCGCCTGCGGTTCCAACACACGATCGTGACCCTTTTTCCTTGGGATTGCATCATCCTTAAGAAATAAACGATACGCAAATCCGTCGTCAAACTGGGCCTTGTGAACAAGCATCTTCGAAATGCAGGGAACAAACAAAAACACTTGCACTCCGTTGATGCTCTGTAAAAATAAACTCCATCCACTGGTCCCTTAATGCTGTTTTTTTTTTGGTAATCTGTGCAGGGTTGTCTTGCCCTGGCAACCAAAAACACACTTCTTTTGTGACTTTTCGCGACGCTATGATCAGTGAATCGCTCTGATCAGTGAATCGCTCTGATCAGTGAAATGTCTCTGCTCTCTCTGCTCTGCTGTACGGGAGCCCGCGCTCTTCCGGCAGAAGTGCCTTAGGACCCATATAAGGAATTTCCGCTCCATCTAACGTCACACAGAGCCATACTCGAAAAAAACTTTCCGAAACTTGTGACAAACCGGAAGGAGTATTTTGGGAACAAAAATACTCCTTCAAACGTACAACTTAATTTTTGAAACTTTTTCCATGTTTAGCATGGGAATCCAACTCTTTAACAGTGTAAAAAACTCAGTATGCATGAAATAGCATTTCACCCCCCCTTTAACTAACATTAACAAAGATTAATAAATGCTGTAATAAATGTATTTTTTCATTGTTTGTTCATGATAGTTAATACATAAAAGTGTTACCAATATAGCTATATACTATTTAGAAACTATTTGAAAACATACAAATATGTTACTGTGATTGTACAATTATTCTAATGTAAGAAGGTTTTAACATCAACAGCTAGAGAAAACACATTTGTGGAGTAACTAAGTTACCATAACCTCCCCACATGACAACTAGCCCCAGTCTTTCCTCTGTCACAGAGAGTGCAAAGTGCATCGCTATTCATATATACAGTGCAATGTGGGAAAAGAGTCCAAGAGCAGTGGATTGAATGTGCATTAGCTGGCAGTGCTGTCCGGCCCATTAATGAAAGAAAACTGTCCTTGTATACTGACATTACTTCTCACTGGGGTAACAGCCAGAAGTAATGCAGCATGTGCAGACAAGGGAAGAGGGTGAGGATGGAGCATTGCGTTGTCATGTTGGCATGAGCTGAATATATATGACTTGATCAGCTTTGGCTTAACACCTCAATGTGATGCAGCTTGTCCTTCTGCTCTAAAGCAAACACAATCCAGTTTGCAAACTTTTTTATTTTTTTATTTTTTTTATTTTTGATATTCACTAAACATTACTTTTCGGCTGGAATGTAATTTCTGATTTGTAGTCAAGCTAGACTTTGATGCTTGAGAGGGTTTCCAATATTCTCACTGATGCATTTTTTTCATTAATATATTATGATTTCATATATTACTTTTTTTTTTTTTTTCACCATCAAACTATCCATACATTTGAAAGCACTGAAGTAAGACTGGTTGGAAATCATCTTGGGCCTGAACAGAAGAGTCATACAATACCATGATGTAGCAGTCTGACTCAACTCACAGTTAGCTGAGCACACATTCACTGTGTTGAACACACAATGTGTCATTCCCTCTGGTTATGTGAAATGCAATGTCACCAATTGATCTATTGCATCTGATCTGAAGTTGCATTGCAAGAAACTCTGTGTAGTTATACAGTGCTTTTACAGATAAAGAGTCATTCTGTTTTGGTAGTATGGCTCATGTGCCCTGTGGCTATGGAAAATTATTTATGTCTGCACTGATCAAGCAAATGCAAAGTGAACTGTTTAGAGTCAAACCGATTGATTGACCTCCTTTTGAGCAGTCATGCATACAGTACCAACCCCTATATGAGCAGAGCATTCAGAGCTTATTGGCTCTACTCCCTTAATACTGTTAACAAGATGTTGTTATAGATTGTTTATGAGATGAAGATGCATCCCTTATTGCCTTATTGTGCACTGTTCTTGTCCTATTCCATAATATCAGAGATTGCATCCCAATGCAAGCTTACAATACAAATCTAAGCTAAAATTTAATGATGGGAATTGTTTATAGTATGAAAATATTACATCGTTACAATGAAAAAAAAAGTTTGTAACCGACAAAAGAGGAGCGACGACAGTGAAGGACGAGAGAGAACCAGACCATCCACAAGCTGGGTGAACTCCTCCGCGGTGCCTGTCAGTGGCACTGGACGGCCCTCGGTGGACGGCACGACACTCCTCCGCCACCCAGTGGACTGCGACGGCTCCTCCAGTTTTGGCCAGTTCGCTGCTCCTCCTCCTGCCGAACGGCGCCAACACCTCCGCTCCCTCACGGACGGCCAGCAACTTTAATTACAAAATAATCACAAAACAGCTTGACAGCCCCTCACGGACGACTGTCACGCACAAACAAAAGCAAAACACAAAATAAAACCCAGGCCTGGTCCTCTCTCGTCCTTCACTGTCGTCGTTCCTCTTTTGTATCCTTCTGATCTCCTCCGTGGGACGCGAGACCGGTGAGTGTCGCAGGTGTCGCTCATTTCCCAATCACTACTCCGGCCTCGCGTCGTTCCCACGGCTCTAAGGCCCCGCCCCATTCATCACAGAAAGTTTTATGAAAAGCAAGATCTAAAGAACAACAATCATTTGAACTAAAATGTTTTTGTTGTGATTTTTATCAATTGAATGCACCATTGCTGAATAAAAGTAATGATTTCTTTAAATAATTATCGACCCCAAGCTTTTGAACAGTAAAACATTGTTTAATTTTAGGAGACCACATTATGTAACACCACTGTAGGGTCATTTTAAGGTACAACAACTGCATATATCATAGTAGCTCACATAAATACAATCTTATAGTTTTGTTGTGTTTATCTGCAGATTTCCCATGTCAGTTTGGAATTATTTAGATAAACAGTTGTGTTGTCCCACTTAAGAACTTTGTAGCTGAGTGTTATCATTACAGCAGCTGATTTTTCTGCTGAATGTATTTTATAAAACCTTTTTTTTTGCCATGACTTTACAGGCACATTTCCCAGCAGAGCAAAGCATGCGGAACATGCTGAAATTGCAGTCAGATGCAGCATTATGCACAGGGGTGGATAAATGTAGTCTAAATCAGAGACTTTATAAAAGGGTGGAGATGGACCACTTGTAAAAAAAATAATGGGAGAACTGATTTCATGAATTAATTTATGATACCATTGTTAACCCAGAGGTTTTGCTTTACCATAAATGTCTTTATTTGAACATAGTGTTGAAAAGAATATGTGCACATATATAAAACATTTTCTGACCCTCCATCTAGTCATCTCTATAGCCATTCATCCATCAGTGTATCAGCTAAGCCTAAATAGGCATGACAACACTCCATGCCGGTGCAAAAGGGAAGAGTGCTGTTTACCTTTGGGTCCTGAGAGCCGAATTCATCCGATTCTCCACCAACATCATAACAATAGATTAGAAAGTTGACAAAGAGTAATTGCTTTCTGCGATGTGTGTGCAACGGAGAGGTGGGAAAGCAGTACAGAGGCATGACCTGATATGGGAATAGTATTAGATTTCATTTAAAGGCTCCAGTGTTTCAAGGCTGCATATCCTCTGTAGGATGAATATATATATATATATGTGTGTGAGCAGTTCAGCGGTACCGGTAAAAAGCTCCCTGTTGCTATGTAAGGCTATGCAAGCTCTGTTCTCTGTCTCTTTGGGTTATCGTGAATACCTTTCTTGTGTGAATACACAAGGGAGAGTGATGTTTGCATACAGAGAAAGCTGGTCTAACTATCTCCAAATGACCTCGCAAACCTACTCAGTCGAGTGAAAGCTATGCATTAGCATTTCCCTTTATCTCTTGATGGAAGTAAACTTGAATTAGAAATTTTTGCTCATAGGCATGAAGCTGTAGTGTTCATGCCAATCACATAAGGCATAAATGCCATGTGTAATAACTCTGAAGCAGGAAAATGGCATAATGATAATACTGATTAATTGATGCCTCCACAGTTACGTATATCAAATATTTTTTTCTTGCAAATATTTTTCTTTTATCATTAATGCTTTTGCAATCATTGAAGACGTTTTTTTTATGGCCCCCAGAATGTGTCTCACCCATGCTAACCAGCCATTATGAATTTCTATGGTCTTCCAATGACTTTTAAGTGATTTGTGATGGATAATGATTAACCAAAGATGTATAAAAAAAGGAATTTTTTACAACAATATAAGTCTTTATATCTTCTTTCAAATATGTTAAAAGTAGTAATGTATCCAAACTTTTGACCGGTATACAAATAACCATATTGATCAAACCTTATATTAGATGTTGAATTGTTTCCGTAAATATGCACTATATCCTTAAGTCAAGTGGAAGTGAAAAAAAAAATTAATTACTAAGCAGAAAAGAAGTTAATTTCTAGTCAGTTATAAATAACGTTATTATAACGTTATCATCCACAGAATTTATACTGTAGTATACAAACAATCTGAGGTCCTTTTTTTAAAAAACATTAAACAATGTTCTAGTGTGTTTGCTTTTTGACTTTGAATGCAAACTTCATTTGCTTTTGCTTTTGTAGCTATTTTGCTAGTCAGTTCCCTATGCGATGCCATTCATTGTACATGCAAATTCAAGCCATCATGTCTGGGAGGGTCAAACGGCGCTCACGCTCTTTTAAACTCACAATAAACCAGTGAACAATCTGTCCAGAAATGACGCTGATTAACAGAAAGGGTTAATCAGCTAATTAAGTTAGAATACATTGCAATCACTCGTGCATCAGGAGCTGTACTTCTTTCCATATATTTTTATCTTTTGCTACAGCAAACATTCATTCCGCTTTGAAACAGCAACAATAACTAGTTGAATTGCAGGTGAGTGACAATTCAACTATTTCCAAAGAAGAATGAGGCTAGGAGCTATTGTGCTGCCTATCTTGACAGGTGATGTAGTGTATAAGGGAAGTTATGGGTATGAAGGCCCCATCTCAAAGCCAGAGGCCCTGGGCAATTGGTGCCGGCCCTGTGAAAGACAAACATTCGTGGACAAAAAAGAAGAATACAAAGTAGTAGACTATTGTGATCAACATAGCATGCATTATGTGGTGTTTTAATTAAGACTGAATGTTGATTGAGTACTCCCTGAACTGTAGTACTTTACTAGCACTGCATTAGTGAAGCTTTATCACCTGCAATTGCTTGAGCTGTGCACTTGTGGACACTGTCAGTATGGCACAGAGTCAGCCATAATTAATTTTGAACCATTGTGCAGTGATCCAGGTTTAACTTAACAGAAGGCTAATTGATTTTGACACAAGCTCCCTCGGTTGCCTTGCCAAAGACGAACACTTTGTAAATAATTTTACCATAGGGAAAACTAAAGACACTGAGCGGTAGGAAAGGCTTGTGATCTGAGTTTATACCTGAAGGAGATTCTGTCTTAAGATACAGACAAATAGGGCTAGGGGAGTTACTGGGATCATAGTACTGTTCTTCAAAGTTGAGGATTTAAGAGAGACTCTGTTAAATGTTACATTAAAATATTATGTAAGTGCTGCTAAACATGACAAACTTACAGATGGAAAAAAACCTATAGAGATTTAAAGAAACAAATACATGTTATCTGGTTAGTACAATGTGCCTGTGCTCATAATGATTAAAAAAATAATATTTTACAATCTTGACAGTGTCATTTGTGGATAAATAGAATCGCAGGGTTTTTCTACTTATCTGTCTTATATATATATATATATATATATATATATATATATATATATTGATCTCAGGTTTAAGGGACTGAAGGGTGAAAAAATTATACTAATATAAATTTTATGAGGGCCTCAAAGGCTAAAATCTATTTTATTATTATAATATGCTTAATCTGAATGCTGTATACAGTTTTGTCAACCATGGATTTCATTTTTCCTGGTTCCCATGGATACTCTGGATTCTACGTATGCATCACATCTTGTAAATTAAATGTCTTTAATTTCCTATAACCCGCTGGTCTATAGTAATAGACTTATCACCACAGGGGATGTCCAAGACTAGATGAAATGTCATGTCTTCTTAAATATTGTTTATGAGAATTATGCTCTAATTCATTTTTGTATTTAATTTGAAAGTGAAAGATGAATAACTTTCGCTTCAAGGTCACTGTATTGTGTGGTTGACAGGTACCTGAGCAGGTGAATAAACTGTGTGAGATTAGCAGCAAGGTCCAGCAACAAGCATTTCAAGGTTACCAGATAGCAACAGAAATGTAATGGCATAGGGCTCCCATAGTTACATGCAATATTATTATTATTATTATTATTATTATTATTATTATTATTATTATTATTATTATTATTATTATTATTATTATTATTAATCAACATTCTTTATCTTAAGTAAAAAAAAAAGTTTTTTTTTTAAAAAGATATTAAGATCAGCAAGTATTTTTAAATTGAAGACATGTCTTATCTTGCACAATTTTGCTTTTATATTGCTTAATTTATATTAAGGGCACTTAGAAAAATACTGGGTCTCACTTCATTTTAAGTAATTTTTTTTATAGATTTAAATTAATAATTTGGCCCAATGCACTTATTGTGTACATAAATGTTTTACATTGTACTAATATTTTAAAAATATACCTGCATCTAATTACATCTGTAATAAATTTCTGTAATTACATTTATAATTACATTGTTGACCTTTCTCTTATACCTACCCATACCACCAAACCTGTTCCTAACCTTACCCATATCCCACCTCAGTAGCAGCAAAATTGTTATACAGTGTATTTATTTTTTTGATGTAGGCACATAGTGCTTAAGGCCACTTAATATAAAGTGGGACCAAATACTGGTGCATATTACATATCAAAGAATTATATATTTTTATTTATGGGCCTGAAAATTAATAAAATCTTAATTCAAGTGAAGGTTATGGAAATCTCAATAACAAACATACACTTTTCTAGTTATGCTGAGCTCTAAAGCATTTAATTGCTTAGAAATTGTTAGTGCAGTCTCTATAAAATGATTTAAAAAAATCCTTATAATCACAAACCACTGAAAAAAATCATGGAAATTCATTGATTAAAATGTATGGGAACCCTGACAGCTGAAGACTTACGAGTTCAGACCCTAGAAGGGTCTGTGGTTTTCCCAATGGAACCATAGCCAGCAAAAGTGGGAAAAAAAGAAAACATAGAGTTTTGCTTTCCGGCATTTTTTCCCCTCTCTCTGTACGCTGGCTCTCTGGAGCTATGATACCAATGCCAAGCGCAAAGTATCTTTCCCCAGAATCTAGCTATTAACTCTATGACCGATAGGAACAGTCAAAGTCTATTACCTCAGTCATCCACTTTCATAAAGACAGGCTGGCCACAGGGAGGCGATAGGACGCCTCACCCCCACCTGCTCTATTTGTCCTCTGCCCCCAGCCCCCTCTACCACAGCCACTAAATCATCAGCACTGGCCCTAGGGCAGCTCAATTGCTCTACACTGGATCATAGACGGTTTCTAAAACTGCCAGCCAGCCGGGTGGACCCACACACACACACACATACGCACATCCCGCATTTTCCCTAGAAACATTTTAGTGCGTATGTTTGTGTGTGTACAACAGAGAAGAAATACGATGACAGGCACAGGCACTTGTATCTTCTTGTGAATCTCTTTTTAATGATTTCCATTACTGTAAGTGGAGATGCAGCGAGACAGTACTGTAAGATTGATGAGGCTCTAGGTGTAATGTTAAAACAGTCTGGGCGCTGTGCTGGGACTCTGAGCAGCCAGTGTTAATGCCAGGGCTTAGACTGGGGAAATACCTTATGACTGTACAGGACTGTGCATCCAAAACCAGCAGCCACTGCAAAACTACAATCAAAGATAGGACAACACATTATACTCCCTGCTGAAAAGACCAGCTTAGACCAGCATTATTATCCAGACTAGCTTATGCTGGTTTACTCTTATTAAATGCTGGTCCAGTTGGTGTTCATTATAAAAACAGGACATTAAATCGGCTCAATATATCGATCTACAGTTTGAAGTCTGTAAGATTTTCTTAAGTTTTAGAAAGAGGTCTGTTATGCTCACCAAGGTCATGTTAAAAATACAGTAAAAGCAGTAATAATGTGAAATGTTATTAGAACAAAATAAAAATGTCTTTTAATTTCAAATTAATATTTGTTTTAATATTTAAAATTAAAATATAATTTATTCTTGAGATGCAACGCTGAATTTCCAGCATCATTACTCTTGTCTTGTTTCACACGATCCTTCAGAAATCAGTCTAAGATGCTGATCTGATGGAAAAGAAACATTTCCTATTATTATCGATGTTGAAAAAAGTTGTGCTGCTTCATATTTTTGTGGAAACCGTACTACTATATATTTTTAACGAGTAAAATTTTTAAAGGAGCAGCTTTTAAATGTTTTATTTTTTATTTTTTATTATTATACCAAACCTTAGAATGGTGCTTGGGTAGTGATGTGTTACACAAAAAAGCAGCATACAAAGAACAGGCCCCTGGTGTTTTCAGCAGGCTGGACAGAGACAAATCTCACACACCATTCATGAACATTTAGAGTAAAGCGGTTTTAAGGAATTAACGGCAGCTGCAAAACATGTATTTAATGACTGAGACAATTGGAAGAACTTTATCTGTCGAATCACCAATAGTCGGACATGATTGAATTAATAAAACTACAACAACACTGATATATATTCACCCATGCCCTCAACATAAAGATGATATGGGAATTTTCCTTAAGATTTCCTATTTCAGTTATGCCTTTTGGCACTTTCCATTTCAGAGAGTCTCCCTCCTGCTGTTCAATATTGCCACTCATCTGGAATGATGTAGTTTGAGGAATAAATGCCACCACAACACGAGTGAACATGGTTGCCAGGCAAAAAAGGACAAGCATTCTTGCTGGGAGGAATATAGGCTCACAGGTAGAGGATTGTTTTAGCTCCATTAAACTGGAAATGGATGTGCTCTTAGAAAATGTAATGAAAGAAAAAGGCAATTATTCTGCAATATGCTGAGGGTTATTCTTCACCTCACTATGCAACTCCCATTTGAGCAAGCACGTTTCCTTTTTTTTCCCAAAAAAGATTGTGGGTAAAAAGAAAATGTTTAGAAAACAAACAAGAAATCAGCATATTAACATGCTGCTCTGAAAGAGGCATTGAAACCCAACTGAATTATACCTGCTTGCCAAATGTAGATGTTAGTAGGTGGCCTAATTATGGTTTTGGATAGCTGAATTGGTTAGTTTTCTCTTTTTTTTTATTTATATGTCCCTATTGCAAAAGTCTCAATCACGAGGAAACACTGTTGTGGTGTTTGTATTTTGGCATGTAACATAATGTTAAACACTAACTGTCAATCATATCAAAGTTCTAAAAGTACTTGGTCTCATGATGCAACAACTGTTCTGAGTTTTTAAAAACAACAGCAAATGCAGCCATATCCATTATTTTCTCTTTCCAAAAGAACCATGCAAGATGGAAAAAAACTATTTTCCACACTGTTGAAGTAAAACATTATTTATTAAAAGGCCTAGGTTTTCCCCCACTAATAACTGATTGAAATTTTATTCATTTTTAATACACCATTGCATATAGAGCATGATTACCCCCCCCCCTTTTTTTTTTTAAATATGCCATAGAGGTGCATACTATAACGAAATGAAAATACCATGAATAAATAAAGCATGTTAATCAAGATGGTCTTGATTTTCCCCAGCCTCAATGTATATAATTGTGGTGAACTAAAACCAATAAACAAACAAATCAAATTTACTTGAAAACTTAAAAGATAGCTGTTAAATATCAAGCAAATTTAAAGAGGACCTATTATGCCCCTTTTCACAAGATGTAAAAATAAATCTTTGACATCCCCAGAGTGTTTATGTGAAGTTTTAACTCAAAGTACTTTACAGATATTTTTTATAGCTTGTTAAAATTGCCACTTTTAAGGTATGAGCCAAAACGCATATTTTTTGTGTCTTCCCCTTTAAATTCAAATGAGCTTCAAGAGGTTTAAAGAGCTCCAGCTCCGGCAAAACCATTGCTAGCCTGTTCTCTTTACAGAAAATGCACTTGGTTTAAACGTCAGTAATCTGATTGTACTGTGCATAAAAAATGCACTTTATGAATTACACAGACGGGAGCACAGCGCTATAAAAAATAACTCATGGTGCCATCGAAGCCCCACTTAGAAGCCCCACTTGTGATTCTGAGCTCGACTAATGCTAGCAGTTGACTTCACATTGCTTTCCTATGCAATTTAAACCCCCACTTTCCCATTCACAATCATTCTGGTAGCACGTGAAGGCAGCATCAGTGAAAACAGACAGACAACATTAGACACATTAGTGTCAATAAGGTCTTTCAGAAAGGCAATTTGGAAAACGAACACATTATACATAGTTCTTCTGGAGGTGTAACGTTAGCTTGATCACGAACAGTTGGCACTACTCCATCCTTTAGGAGAAACTTTTGTGCAAAATTTGCTTTATACTGACCCTCAAAAACTGGTATTATTTATATTTTATATATATATACTGAAAGCGGAGTGATATAAACAGTGTATATATTATGTTATATTATGCACATCCGAGGTGGTGATGTGGCCGTTACACCTCAGGTGTGCATTATTTTGTAATAATTCAACGGCCCATTGTTAATTATTCCGCTTATAATATGGTAAGTTTATTTTTTTATAAATTTTTTTATTCACAGTACATCAGTGTTAATTTCGTTAACAAAGACGAAAAATATTCGTTATAACAAACATTTTTTTCTGAGACTAAGACGAGATTTTGACAAGCTAAAAATAATATCGGATGCCGAAATTATGACGAAATTCATGCCACGTCTTCGTTAACTAGACGAGACTGGACTATAACGTTATTTGTTATGCATTGCTATTGTCCTTCAAAATGTGCATCCCTGTCTTTGGATTGTGATCGGATAAGGGCCGGAAGAGAAATGCACAAAATCAGTGAGCACCTCAATTAGACTTTTGGTATTTTATTTTTTTTTGTCTTGTTCTCATGATCAAATAGCTTCTTTTTCCGTGAGCTAAGACATATCTCAGGTAAATTCAGACTTGAGTCTGATTAATACCCCAGCTGTGAATGAATCGGGCTGGAGTAAAAAATGATCACTGGGTCGAACAGGAGGAGCAGCCAGGTGAAATTAAATTAACTCAATCTTGTCAGCCACACAGAGACTGATTATTGTCCTCACCCCTCTCACAAATCTCTCATCTGCCTCTGTTTGCTGTAGAAAAGGGGACAATGTGGTGGGATTCCAAATTAATCCTCATCTCTCTTGAAGAATGTTAAGGCCCTTATATTGTTAAGGTAATTCATAAAGCTATAATTTATTAATGAATATGATGCAGTTTACATCCATAATGAGGTTTAGCTAATCAGAGGTAATGCATATTAATTCTCAATACAAATGGAAAAAGTGGTATAATTTAGAAATTTGTTAGATGAATACACTTTTGAAGTACTTGTACACAGTAATTAATTATATAATAATTAGTGTTTTAATATGTAAAATGTATACAAATGTATACAAATAGTACTCAAAATATTAAAAACATGCTTATTTTACGAGACAATACCTGCTATTGATTGTTTTTTTTTTTGTTTATAAATCTAATCTTGTTTGGTCACTTTAATAGAATATTAAGGGTTTAAATGAACACATTTCTGATTTGATTTTGGAACAAGGCTCTGTGAAGACATTTGGGTTAGGAAGACAAAAAAGATTGGGAAACACTATGCAATCCTTTCAAAAGATCCCGCAATACCTTACTCATATTGAAGTATAAATCTGATTCATGACTACATGTCTCATGAGGCAGAAGACGACATGGTTTTGAACTACTGAGTATGAATCAATCAAAAAGATATAGTTTAAAAGTATTTTCAGCTGTTTATTGATGCAGTTCTTTAATGTCACCCTGCACTGTGTTGTAGTAGAAATGTTGCGGCTCCACTATTCCTCAAGAACTCTCTGATCTTTACCTCCTAATTACCATCTTGATTTCCCTAGAGGTGTCTGAATGCTCTTGATAAACAGAGGTTTGCTTCTGTAATTAATGTACAGATTTTATGCGACACACAATAGGTGTTAATGCAGGATGATAGTTTTCTGACATTTGTATTAATATAAGCTTACAAGTTCCTTACAAGTTCAATTTAGAGAAAATTATCACTTGTCTCAAATGCTTAGTGCTCAGCTCAGTGGTTCTTTTATATCTATATCTATTTTTATTTTTATTTTTTATTTTTCAGAAATGTGTTCATGGTTTTAAAGAATGATAGGATCTAATGCAATCTGTACATCTTGGAATTTGGGTAAATTCTATGAATTTAGATGAATTTGCACCATAAAGTATATCTTTGAAATAGTTTTTAGTTTTTTGCTCTCCATAAATGTTTTTTATACTGTACAAAACATATATATTGTATCACCTCATACACAAACCCTACACCTGAACCTAATCCTCACCAAAAACCTTATGCAATTTTACATTTTCAAAAAAATAAATAAAATAAAATCATTCTGTATGATTTATAAGCTTGTTTTCCCATGGGAACCTCAATGTAGGTCCTCACAGTGACACGAGTCAGTGTGCATTCAGATTGAGATCCCCAGATAGAACCGGGATAGAAACAAACACACACACACACACACACACACACAAACAAACACGTTTGTTTTTGTGAAAAGTGGGGACATCCCATGGGTGTAATGGTTTTTATACTCTACAAACTGTATATTCTATGGCCCTACACCAACCCTACACCTAACCCTAACCCTCACAGGAAACTTTGTGCATTTTTACTTTCTCAAAAAAAAAAACTCATTCTGTATGATTTATAAGCGTTTTGAAAAATGGGTTGTGCCATTATGTCCTCATAAGTCACCCATTCATTTTAATAGCTGTGTCATGCCCATGTCATTATACAGAGTTGTGTCCTGATATGTCACAAAAACAAGAGCACACACACACACACACAAAGGTTATGTAAATTCAGGAACTTTGTAAGTATACCAACAGGATGTCTCTAAAATAAACTATTGGATATTGAGGATTGAATCTCAGTCCGTTTCTGTATCCTGTGTCTGTTTTGGAACTGGATCAAAGACCTTGTTCAGTCAAGCTGATATTGAATGTCTTGGCTGATGTTTTTTTAGACATTAGTGCTTGCTTTGCTTGAATTACTTGTTTCCTGCTGACCTAATGGAGTATTAACAGGATAGCCGGGGCTTATTAGACACAGTTTTTGTTCCAAACATCAATGTGGTGAACAAAGGAGGTGGTGACAGCACTGAAGAGAAATATGTCACTTATTAAGGAAGGCTGTTGGAGTGTTAACTACATTCTTATGCCAATGAAGTTGAAAAAAAAAAAAGAGATATGGATTACAGCTAAACATACAAGGTTGTACCAAGAAAATCGGTTGTTTTAGTGTCAACTCATTACTGTATTTGTATGAAAAGGGTCTGCAGGGTCTAATGGCATGACATTATTTGAAAATGTTGTCAGGAGATGTCGTAGAGGTCACACATGTTTTGAATGTCTAAGGATAATGGTGCGGCTCCTCATTATCTGGTCCTTCACAAACAATTATACAAAAGCAATTATCCAGCATGCATCAGTGAAGCGTACCACACTGTGATTTAGCTGCAGATTGGGAGCTCTGCTGCTATCATCATTTTGTTCTGTGCTAAAAATTTCACTTTGTATTTTTACGACTAACTACACAGGCGAATAACCCCGCATTTGAAGCCTAACTTCAAATATTCCTTTTTCTTTCAACAGAGCAGCTGATTCTTAAGCATACTTCCTCCATTATACTGTGCTCATTGATTATGTGTTTATTTTTCACAGCGAACAGACTAGGGTAGAAAGTAGACTGTGGAGAAATGATTCTTTACAGTTACGGTCTTCCAAAAAACATCCATCAAAGTGGTTGCTCCCTTCACAGGAGATATTTTATATATTCATCTTCATCACCTCAGGACTTGAATTCTTTTCTAATGGTTTACATATCTTGAAGCAAGGAATGACAAACAGCACAGGGAAACAAAAGCCTAGGATGAGCCGCACCTGTATCATGTTAAATCCATATTTAGATGCATTTTATTGTGTACTAAATCGCTCTCGCTCCATTTAATACAGATTTTTGACCAGAAAACAACTGCAAGGACTAACTCAACTGAACAAAAGTGACAGTTACGACTTTTACAGACAGCAATCTAGAATGATTTCTAAAGGATAAAGTGATCTTGGAAAATTGAGTAATTTTAAATACAACTTATTCAAGTAGTTTATGACATGTTGGCATAACTAATATCTAACATCATTGAATTATTCTGCATGTTTACAATGCTTGATGTTGTAAACAAATAGATAAGCAGACCATATGTTTGTTGTGTGCTGTACTTGTCCATGTCTTTAAACTTACTGTAAGCACAGAAAACAGCTGTTCAATATGTTGAACACAACACGTTCTCAATAGAAAAAAAGAGACCACCCAAGAGACACTTTTTATCCAAATAGTGGCGTGATATTCAGAGAAAGCCACAGCTATATTTGCACCATTCGCTCTTTTATGTCCACTCATTGTAAAACTCGCAGTTTTGAAGAAGAAATCCAGATCTGTGGTGATATTCATGTTAAGACTCCTGCCAAGATTGCCCGCGTGCAGCTGTGGAAGCCGAAAGCAGTTCGGCATCTCTCACCTGACGCTACAGTGAGATGCAGAGTGTTCTCTCTTAGAAAACCTTCAGACTACGTCTGCCTGTTCAGCTGTCACCTCGGCACTCCTGAGCTGGGCTTACTGACAAAAAAGAGACAGACACATACCAGAGACAAAGATACAGAACACAATAAAGAGTGAGAGGGAGAAAGACACGAAGGGAAAGGCAGAGACAGACTCCCTGTGGTCTCAGGTAATAGGCTGTCTCTCCAAATGACCACCAGAGTTCACTTCACATTGCGATGATTGCAGGTGAAGGATTGGCAAAGGGAGAGCGAGTGAAAGATGGAGCTCGTATTCAGATTGAAATGTCACTCTGGAAAGGACATATGCTAATTTATATGTTCTGAGCATTTAGGAAGTGCTGTTTAAAACAGCTTCACACTGTGCATTGTGTTGTCAATGTCAAACACAACTATTCAGTCACAACAAAGAGGAAAAAATAAGAGTCCCAGCGGAAAAGCTGATCACTCGGAGGTTGCTCTGTCACAGCACAGGATATATAAAGGAGTTCTCGTATAACACTGGAGTATCAACTTCTCTGATGCTTCTCGTAAAATTACTTAGGGAGAAATAGAAATAGACACAAATGAGACCATTGCTAACACGCTGAAAGAGTAATGGGAAAAGCATCTCAGATACTTTATTTTTTATTAGAAATGTTCACGTTCATGTTAAGTCTGACTTTTGGTTAAAGACTTGAAGTCTTCTTCAGAAATTCTAGTCTTTTAATTTCGGAATTAAAATTCATTTTGTAATATTTTATTGAAATGATTCAAATGTGTACTCAAAATAATGACTAATATCATGACTAGAGTCATTCAATTGAAAATGATCTTGACGTGTTTTATCCGTCGTTGACCCTTTAATATTTCACATTTTCAGTTCATCTGTAGTATCTTTCATGTGTAATAACTTGAATGACAAAATTTTTATAGCCTAGGTTTCCAATCCTTTTATAAAATTGTATAACTAACTGTTTTTGCTGTTTGGCTTTGACTGTACCAGACATTTTATACTGTGGTCTGTTCATTTCAGTTAAGGTAATTCATGCCATGCTGTTTGTCTGTCTAACTGCAGAGTGAGTACTTGACACTCAGTCAGCAGGTGGAGTGATGTTTAATATGCACTGTTCCATGATAGTGATCTAATGTGAGTTAGGGACTGTCTGAAGACATATGTCATCTGCCATCACATCTCTACATGTGCACACGTCCACACATTGGCCGTCCGCCTTAGAAACCGCTGTGACAGTGGAGCTCACAGTATGATAAAATGAGACTGACACATCTTAAATACTCCAATGATCCGTATTCCCCAACAGAAAAGAGGACCGAGTGCCCCCCACCTCTTTGAAGGTGTGTGAATCACATGGAATTATTGTGAATTTTCAATTCTGGATTAAAACTACCGAGAGAGATAGTCACAAGGGAGTATTGCAGGAAGGGGCTGGAAATTTTATGATTTTATTTTGACAAGCACAAGCTTCACACACTCAAGGCTGAGGGTTTTCCCTATCTTCCCAACTCAGCTCAAGAGACACAAAGCTTCATTTGACAACTAGTATACACAGAATGTAGAGTAAAACAGAAAAGTTCAACTGCAATCAGTTCAGTTTAATATACAGTTTACACCGTTTTTGAGACATTGCTCTTTTTATGACACACACACACACACACACACACACACACACACACACACACACACACACACACACATATATATATATATATATATATATCCTTCTGGAAGTTTTATGATGGTTTAAAACAGCATTCAACAAGCTTGTATTATTTTTACATACTTGTATTTCTTCTTCTGCTTTTTTTTTTTTTTTACATTCACATACTTTAGCACTATTGTATACCATTTGCATTTTTGTACAGTACTTCATTATTGTATTTCCTTCAATGGGGGAAAGTGTGAAATGCTGGACTGCAGTTTTTCCTAAGTAGTGTAGCTAACAGCAAAACAAGAGGTGCATTTGACACATCTTTTCCTTCCGATGAAAAAGGGCAAATGCTTTGTGTAATAAACGTTCTCCATTTGGTATTACACCATCCTCTAAAATAAATAAACTTTAAGTACATAGTATGCATGTAACCCACAATACAACACACTCTACTTGGCCTTCCATTTTCCAATGTGATGAATGAAAGCAAAACTAACTGGGAATTTAACTTTGTTTTTGGCTCATCCTTTTGTCGGATGGCATTTTTAGAACAGAACTGGATTCAAATGCAAAATTCTCCCGGATGATAATTAGATGTCAATCACTGCACTAAACATACAACATAATGAGATCATGTGACAACAATGTAACGTACAAATACGATGTATGTAAATGTAACATTCAAATGCCACGTAGCATTTAAATGTTTATTATTGCCTAATGTGTACTTTAAAAAAAAAGTATGTACTATGCTCAACATGATTTTAATAGCCTTATCTTGTTGTTTGTTTGTTTTAGGTGAGGACTTTTATGAGCCCTCTCCTTACGAACCCATGACGCCTCACCGACATTCAGATGCATTTCGCCTGGCGTCAATCATCTCAGGTAAACATCAATATTTTCATTACAATTAATTTTTGTGTTATATATACATTCTTGCAATGCAATGCTCTGTTTATTGTTGATATTGGCTTCTTTTTCATTGCAATCTCTTGTGATACTACGAAAATCCATCACTGAGTGAATTATTATTATGTTCCAGTGCAGACCGGTAAAAGAAGCTTCTTTTCCCTAACTTTTGCTTTTAGTACATTCCAAACAATTTACAAAGAGAAATGAAGATAAATTAGTTTTTTTCCCCTTCTTCTTCTTTCTAGGATAAAGAAATAGGAGCAAGTGATTATTCCAGTGAAATAAAAACCACTCTAGGCATTTTTCACCTTGGCATGAGTTAAGTTTAATGTTTAATTCAGTCATTACAGACAGTAGAGGACAGAAATATTGCCTCCAATCCATTATCAGAGCCTCACAGAGCCTGGAACAACCAGAATAACTCAGTTTTATTCAGATTTGGGGGTGGGGTTCTTTGCATATTTTCCTTCTTCCTCTATGCAAAATAAAAACATCACAGCTGGGAAATGTGGACACACAAACAGCCTCCATTAGTTGATGGTGTAAATATTAGGTGATTGTGTAATTCTACTAAGAAGTGAGTTAAGTAGCATTTAATGTTTCTGTTGCATGATTGTATATATTGTTATGGTCATCACATCTTCGGTTGATTAAATATGACAACATGAAAGGGGAAAATGAGTTTTGGATGAATTGGAGACTGATTTAAAGTGATAGTTCACCCAAAAGTGAATATTCTGTTAACACTTACTCAACGTCATGCTTTTTCAAACCTTTTTTAGATTAACTATTTCTCCAAATCAAATCAAGACAGTGATCCAAAGGATTTAGCGTAATGAAACCTTTAAAACCCTTTCTAAAGAAGGAGCCCTGAGATACATCTCATTGCGTTTCACTCACAGCCCTCACTGATTGAGATGGCACCTTTTGATTTGATGTGACAGCTCAAGTCATTAATCCAGACCGGCTGTCTCTGTTCTTTTACGACAGAGGGTGAGCACTAACCGCAGCACTAACACTGACATATTGAGGGTAAAGCTAGCAGACACGCTGAGCCCGTATCCATTCCCTGGCGGGAATCTCTCACAATCTGGAAATGGAACAGCCCTGTGTGCCATATTTAAGATCAGGCAACATTAATTGTGATCCATTTGTGGTCCGTCTGCTGTGATACACAGCCTTGGATTCAAATAACACTGGAAGTGCCATAGTGTTACTGATATTTCTCTAAAGTTAGTAAGTGGATAGTATTAGCAAAAAAAATAAATAAATGTACATACATATGGGGAAATTCACTAGGAATTAATTGTCTATTATTTTGTTAACGTTCGAATTCAGAGACAAAGTGTGTGAAATATAAAGTCACATTAAGGTATGAAGTCTCAATTGGTAGAACTGAAATAGTCATTATTTAGGCTATTTATTTATTAGGCAGAATCAGGCTTCTATAAATACTTGCATAATTAATAACCTGTCCTCCAACCAATATGCTTGTATAGGTCGTTTGTCCAAATCCCTGAAATGCGACCCATCAGAGCGTATACTACAATTGCGCCCCTATTGACAAAGGGTCATTTTCATATTAATGTTTTGCACTCTTTTATTTGCCCTCTGGTTTGTGTTTCGTGAAGCTCAGTTGGTAGATTATTGCGTTATACCTTGATATGTAATCATGTTATCATGGGTTTGATCCCAGGGAACGGACGTGCACGAAAATGCCTATGCTCAATAAATCATAATTTAGCATGATTTCTGTGAGGGTTAGGTTTAGGGGTGGACTTAGGTGTGGTCATTCCAACAAATAAGCAACCTAGTAAAATATGTAGGAAATACTGAGAACGGTGTAAAAAGCCCACACTTTGCATTTAAATAAACGTGCGTTTTGATTGGTAATGACGTTAAACGTAATTTCATGACGACAGACGCAATGCGATACTATCATTATTTTTACGCCCGCTAGAGGGCGCTTTACTTTAAAACGTGACTATAGGTTGTAATAAGGTGCCTATATGGTCGTTTTTTTGTTGGAGGACAGGATCATAATTAATTACTACTAAAAGTTTCAGATCAAAGGACTCATTTTCAACTGTATGTCCCATAATGCTTTGCAATAAATTTTTTGTTTTGAACACCCCTGTAAACATTCCCCTCACAAGGGTCAATAGTTCAGGATCTCTGAGTGCCTTTTCATGTTGTGGTTCACATTCTGTTCAATTTGATAAATATCTGGCCAGGGTGACAAATATTTGTCATCCTGAAATACGACACAGCCTTTTATGACACAACGTAAGACTCTCTTCGTGGGTCATTTCAGGTGGCAACGAAGACTCTATTAACAGGAAAATCTTTTTTTTTATGCTTGTTCACTTTCTTTTTTTCTTTCTTTTGACAAATCCCTCAAGCCTAGCGAGCCGGAAACACTTTCCAACTGAATAAGCCAGTAGAAAAAGAAAAGCAGATAAATAGAAGACTAGAAAAAGTAGAATGTAAATTAAATGAACCCTTTCAGACACAGTGGTCTGTGAGAAATCACCCATTATTTTTCACCATTCAATTTGCTTTAGAGTTTAAAGTAGGAATCTTTACATTTTGTGAAATTGTGTTTCTCTACAAAGTTGGGTGCACACAGTCTCTTGGAGCTTCTGAAGAAAAACAGAGCTACACTAGTTAAAGCCATTTCTGTAATTGTTATTGATGTAAACAGGCTCCACGGTCAGAATTAATGAGGTCAATGATAAAATATTGCTATTTTTATTAAAGAAATAAGGGGTTTTGCATAACAGCCACTGTGGATTTACAGGAAATATAAAATCATATGACAAATCAAAATGTTGATAAGCATTCTGTGTTTGAATTGGCATTTTACATAGTCAAACCATTCTGATCTGTATGCAAAACACTTCTGAAAGTGCACAAAAATACAGAAACTGTAGTGCTTTGGACTAAGAAAACACCTCAAAAAAGTGCCTGCATAATCAAATTCAACAACATGGATGTTAGTTTGACCATTTGCCACCCATTCAATCAACTAAAATTGAATGTTTGAAAGAAATTCAATGACTGTGTCTGAAAGGGTAGTTGCAAAATAGCAGAAAGGAGATTATTGTGGCATGAGAGCATAATCTCTGCAGGTTCAGAATAACATAGTCATGCAGTTTTATTATACTGATAGTGGCTTTTAGATTTACACTAGCTCCTGATCAAATCTTCTGTGCCAATAAAACAGCATTCGGAGTGACAGGTTGAGTGATGGCAGTCTCTTTCATAACCATTCCTTGTGTTTAGTATCTCCATGCTGCGTTTATTTGCTGCTCTGTGTTATAATGGAGGTCCACTCTTATAGTCACTGCCAACCATTACTGTCACAACAGGCCAAAGACGAAGGTAATAATAGTGCGAGTATTAAAAGTGAGACTTTATGTGCTTTCTGCTCATATTCAGAACATGCTGTGCCTCACACATGCCCACAAATACACATGTGTAAAGGGAACTGGGCAATATACATGAGTGAGATTGATGATTGATAGGGCAGTCTTGGCCTAATGGTTAGAGAGTCGTACTTGTAAGGTGATACCCTTGAGCAAGGCACAGAACCCCTGACCCCCACAGCAGTATCGCTGCCCACTTCTCCGAGTGTGTGTTCATGGTGTGTTCACTACTGTGTGTGTGCACTTGGATTGATTAAATGCAGAGCACAAATTCCGAGTATGGGTCACCATACTTGGCCACACTTCACTTGCATTTTACACGTTAAATTGTCTTATAATGTCATGTTAAATTACATCTCATAATATTCAGGATTCATTTTTGTCCGTATTGCCTCAAGCATTTTTCTATTCAGAGTTCAACATTGGAAATGATTGGGTATATTTGCCAGGCTAAGTCTTTAGGGGAGATGAAGCAATAGCTACATGCAGCGATGCTCTGAGACAGCATGCAGAGCCAATGATAGCACACCTGGCAATGAAAACTCTCTAATTTCTGGCTGAAATTAGCAAAGATGACAGCGAAGTCAATATGTTTGGTTCCTTTAGATCAAACATTCATGAACACGAGTGTAAATCATCAATTTTAAATCTTACAAAGTGTTGATTTTGAATTCTGTTTCATATTACTAGTGGTGGGACAACTTTTATTAATTGATCTAACATCACCAGTGACCAATTTTCAGTAAAAATTCACAGTTTTAAAATTACCTCAAAATACACACATCCAATCAGATTATAATAAAATTAAACATTAAGAAAAACTTTTATTTAAAACTATTCAAAACAAATATTGAAAATTGATTTTTAATTGTAATTATATATTGTATATATATATATATATATATATATATATATATATATATATATATATATATATATATATATATATATATATATATATACTTTACCTAACAAATATAGCCTTGATGAGAATAAGAGACTTCTATATAAAAATATATTCTAATATTATAGTATTATGATGACTGAAAAATCACATTTGACACTATTTTGATAATTATTTTTTTTTAAATATATCTGAATAAATATGAATTGCACTTCTAATTTTCAATCTTGCAGTATGCATATATTGCTACAGAACATTATGTTTTATGAGATTCTGACAAACTTAACCTTCAGCCTTCAGACCAATTCACTCCCCCCCCCAATTCTTTTCAAAGGAAAAACATTGTTAAAAACACCCAGCACAACCTTAGTTCAATACATTGTTATCTTCTCTCTTCTTCCTATTACCTTATGCATATTTTTTTCCCCCTTTACTGCTGGCTATATTAACTGTAAAAGCACATTTGAAATTCATACTTCACTTTTGCCTTTGTGCCCCTTCAAGGGAGAAATGTAATGAGACTTTGTTTATCATGTGGCATCGCTGTCAAAAGGGAATGAGATATGGTCGGCGTTACACAAACAAGCCTAGGTCATAGCCACTGTTTATTAAACCAACAACAAGATGGTGGCTTTGCGGTCCATGCTGATGGCTAAAGTTTGAAAGTAAACAGGAACCGCACAGAATTTTTTTTGTCACATAATGAGGAATTACATTTTTTCTAGATGTTTTGGGATGAAAGAGATCATTACTGTAGCTTTCAGCAGTCAAAACCTCCTCCCCAGTTTAAAATAAAAAGAAGTTTACAGAAATTCACCACAAAAACAAGTTGTTCTGTACTCCTTCAACACATGAGTCCATTTGAATGCACAGCCGCCTACATATGCCTGTCCCGTCAGTATGAGGTAATATGGAGGATAGATGCTATTATTGTTCTTGACTCTGTGTAGCACCTGCAGCTCTGCAAAAGGATCTCTCTCAGGCCATCCAAGACGTAAAGGAGTTTCTTGATCTGAACAGATTTGGAGATATTTAGCCATGCTCGCTCATCAACGGATATTTGCAGTGAACTAATTTTTAGCCTGAAGAAATGGTTTGAAGTTAAAAACACCTTAATTATATATTGGATTATTTAAATTGCCTGTGGATTGTGGATTGTGATGTTCTTACCAGCTGTTTGAACCCTCATTCTGACGGCACCCATTTAAAATGTCAAGATAATGATTTAAGGCTAAATATATGCTAAATGCTAAATCTATTCTGATGAATAAACAAACTCATCTACATCTTGGATTGCCTGAGGGTGATTAAATTTCCAGCATATTTCCATTGTTGGGCGAACTGTTGCTTTAAAGTTCCGGTTTTTCGTGCTTTTTTGAAGCATTGATTGTGTTTAAAGTGTGCAATATAACGTGTTCATATTTTGTGAGTAAAAAAACACAGTATTTTGCACACAGTTCACTTATCTGTATACCGCTGTTTTCACTGTCATAAAAATGGGCTGATGTCTTGTTCTATGAAGTCCCTCCTTCAGAAATACGTAACGAGTTCTGATTGGGCCAGCTGTTCCTGTGTTGTGATTCGACAGCAGCTGAGCGCAGGCTGCCCTCCTGGAAATGCGATTGGGCTAGTTTTGAGAAGCAAGTGGGCAGGATTTTTTGTTTTGAAAACCTGGAAATCCTGATCTGAACCCACGTGAATTTATAATCACAGGAGCGTTTTTACTGATGAGATTCACATGGAAATCACATTCAATTTTTTTGCACAGCCCTAACATCTAGTTAACAAAGCTAAACAGCGTTGCCCTTTGTGTATTAAGTTACAGAAAATGTTAAATGCACCAACTTAAATAATAAAATACACTTACCAGTTGTGGTCTGTAAACAACGCCTTCTCCAGACAAAGAGGGAACTGCTCCATCTTTCAAGAATAATCTTTGTGCGAATCCAGCATCAAACTGATTGAGATTGTGGAAGCTGTCCTCAGCAAAATGTGCTGCACATAGTTTTACATGTGGATTATAATTTTCGGGAACCGAGTTAAACATAAATTGTAACCATTGATCTCTAAGTACCATGTCCCTGGGAAGGCCAAACAAAGGTGATTGGACTCCGAGATTAAAATAACAGCGTTTCGATGACATGGCGACAAACACAAACACAAACCCAACCTCTTCCTCTTCCTCTTCTCTGTCAGAGGGCAACAAGACCACGCCCACTTTTTTGTGTATTCCTGTGGTTTTAGTGACGTCATTACTGCAGGAGCTAGAGGGATGTAGTCCAAACGGGTCGTTCGATGTAGGCGAATTCTGTTATAAATATCTCGCCTGGCATTGAACTTTGAGCTTTAGAATTTTACAGATATTATTTATACTCTAACAACAAAAATTACACACTAACTAAATTTTAAAATATGGGATCACGAAGAACGCATTGACTAATGTTAACTAATGTTAACTAATATATATATATATAGAGAGAGAGAGAGTTTTCTGTTGTAGAATTGTTTAACTAATATTATAAGTGAATCTCGGGGATCCATTCTGTATATCAGACTGAAAAAGTGTGGATCTCTCTTCCTCTCTCTCCAAATAAGTATTATAATAGAAGGAGATAATGAGTAATGAGAAGTAAAGAAAGGCTTCCCATTCTCCTCGCAGCAACAGCAGAAGCTAAAGACTTTCTAACGAGCTCACGCACCTCAGAGGAGATTACATCTAAACTGTGGCACTTCTCCTAATTGCAATCAACACAGGCAGTGCCAAGAGCTGTGAATAACCCAGACTGAACCTGCTGTCCCTTCAGCCGTAAGTTACACAAATGGGCATATTATTCACATTATATGCCTATGAGTGATTAGTATACACTGTAAAAATAAATAAATAAATGTTAGAGTAGATTTTCAGAGTAAAGTTGTAAATAAAACCAAGATTATTAGGATACCGATCCAATAAAATACTAGTTCAGGCTTTCTACTTCAATTTGTTATGTCACTTGTCATTTCTTTATAGTTATCTGTGGAATTTACTAGCAATTTTTGAGTGAAAATTGTGTAAAAGTAAATCCTACACCAGTTTAGTAGGTACTGTATGCTTAAGAGTATTTGCACATTAAACCCGCATGCCTTACAAACTCAAATTGGTTCATTAAATTATACTGGTTATCATACTTTTTATGTTATTTCCTTTATTATTGTGGCCCAAATGCTTGTCTGCAGATGTCCAGAACAGGTTTATGGTTCTCTATTTCTTTCCAATAAAATTCAGTCTTGATTTGAATGTAAGAAATCTTTTGAATTCACTGTACAGTTGCACCACCATTCTTGTGAACTTTTGGACAGCTGCAAACCTTCGTCTATAAAATATTGCATGATATCTGAACATCTCCCAATATTTTGTCCTGTTTGCTTCTGTTTGGTTCCCATCCCTTCTTTAACCAAGCAAATGCTTTTGCATGCAGAGCGTAGTCTGTGCTGCAGCTTCCTCTGACCTCCAGACGCTGGACGTATTTTATGTACATTCTCACCAACCAATTTCATACCTCATTTACGGCTTCTTCCTCCACTGTGAGACACAACTAAAATTGCTCTCTAGCAAACACACACACACACACACACACACACACACACACACACACACACAACAAGAAAGCTTGAGAGCTACTGAATCAAATTTAGAAACACTCTAAAACCACACAGTATTTTTAGATCCGGGTAACCTTTGCTTGCCATGCATTCAGATCGTTGCAAATGGCTTTTGTCGACTTAGATAAATAACATTTAGGGTGTTATTATTGTTATGGAAACACAAGATCGCACCAATTACAAGATACGTCCATGACATAATGTTCTCTCAGTCTAAATAGCCATAGATTGCTCTGCAAAATAATGTTCCTAATTGATATTTTTATTATCTTTTCTTCTGGGGGGGGGGAATATATCTACCAAAATATTAATATACATTATTAATTGCTTTATTATTTATATATGCATTATTAATTATTAACTGCTCTACAGTATGCACACACATAAAATAATTATACCAATATATTAAGAATTATTGATAAATCTCTCTCTCGCTCTCTCTCTCTCTCTCTCTCTCACACACACACACTAAATATATATATATATATATATAAATATATATATATATATATATATATATATATATATATATATATATATACTTTTACTTTTTATAATATATATTTTTATTAGATAATTAAATAAATGTGATATATTTATTTAT
Source organism: Carassius auratus (assembly GCF_003368295.1). Classification (NCBI taxonomy): domain Eukaryota; kingdom Metazoa; phylum Chordata; class Actinopteri; order Cypriniformes; family Cyprinidae; genus Carassius; species Carassius auratus. Next base: position 152,183 of record NW_020527908.1, read on the forward strand.
TGAATGTGACAGATTTGGTTTAGTTGTATTTTTTTAAGATTTGGTGCAATTTCAAATTTATTTCAAATTCAGAGTCAGTAGATGTACCTCTATGGATTTTGATCCTTGGGGAGTGAATCTTTTTAAGTTTAAAAAAGCAGAGGGAGTGAGGTTAACAGGAAGGGAGGTTTCATGCATTGATTTCACTTGCCCTGAATTGTATTGATAGCATGCAGGAGTCCCTCCTGTATTTAACTGTAGTGATACTTGAGCTCGGAGGCAATCTGTGCTGTTTCATGATCAAATATCTAACAGATCATTTTATTTGCATTGAGCAGCCATAGTGGGGGTGAAATCACAAGTGCAGATCTCCATAAAGTATATAAATCTGTAAAACAGTCGTGGTCTGTCTTTAATGAGGAAAGATGTTTTTAATGTAAACATTTCCATGTCTTATTAATGGGTCTGAACATGCGTATGAGCAACGATGTCTTCTCTGAAACCAAGATATCTCCGTACAAACATCAAGATAGTTAATAATATCAATTAGTCTCAAAATATCTTCAAAGGGCTTCATGAAAACCCCCGAAAGTCCTTTGCTGCCATAACACAAGGTAATTTATATGCCTACTGCATTTTATTTACATAAATATTATATTTCCACTCATTTAGAGAAAACAGTTTTGACATTTAGATCATTAGCACTTTATTCATAAGTAACACAAACCCATTCGGAATGAAATTCATCTTTTACTCTCCACAAGGGGTCTGATAAACCATCTGTTCTCAAAGTTATACCAACACCCACTGGGTTTTATTAGTTTCTCTCGCTCCATCTCTCTCTCTCCAATCACTAGAGCTGCAGTCAAGGCTGGAGACGCCATTAGGGCAACATATCAGTGCCGACCTTCATACTCTTTTAGAGGTCCAGAACTTCCCCACAGTCTCCAGCTGATAGTTCCCCAATCCCCAGAACACTTCATTCAGCTTCCTTCAACACAACACTTAAAGACGTTGCACAGCTGGATACATGCTCTTGTATCCCTTTTCCCACTTTTTCTTTATCTTGAATGTACTTATCAGTCATTTGCACTATATACTATTACAGTATATATACACCACTTGAGGGATCAGTTAGGTAGGTTTCAGTTGGATTTTAGATAATATATTGAAACATCTTCAGTTTTAGCAAGGGTACAGCTAATAAATTAGTAGCCATTATTTTGTCAGGACCTCATTCAGCAAGAGGTCGGGATTACATGGGATTATGCACAGCAAAAAAAATTGCTGTGCCCATTCAAACTCAGAGTGAATTTGCACATTTTGAGTGCAATATAATTTTTTTATACAAACAAAGTTTGGGGTTGAAAAATAGAATTTGCTCAGTATAAAAAAGAAAGAAAGAAAGTTCCCAGAATTATTATACAGTATGTGTACCAACATCTCTGTGTGTGTGTATTCTGAAAGTGTCCCAACCGGGACACTGACTTGGAATCAGATCTTAGAGTTCATTGTTGTGCTGGAGTTGTCCTATTCATCTAACAAGGAGTGTATGTGGGACAGTGCAACTTGTAGTCTCTTTTTTCTTATGCACACCCACTCTCAATTCCCCTCTCACTCTCTTTATAATATTCTCACAAACACCCTCATGTTCAGTTTCACTTATCTTTTCCTGCTCTCCTCTCATAGGCATACAGTCTGGTACAAGTAAAGGCCAGCCACACTGCTCAGATCCCAGCCGCCCATGCAACCCCTGTCTGGACGCCACCAAAGCCTGCAACCTGAATGAAAACTGCAAACGTCAGCGCTCCAACTACATTTCCACCTGCACCCGTGCGCAGACACAGGGCCAGCAACCCTCACAACCTCAGTCGCAGGACAGCTGCAACAGAAAGCGCTGCCACAAGGCCTTGCGTCAGTTCTTTGAGCGTGTTGACTCGCAATACAGCTACGGGTTGCTCTTCTGCTCCTGTAAGGACCAGGCCTGCGCTGAGAGGAGGAGACAGACCATTGTTCCCTCCTGCTCCTATCAGGACAAGACCAAACCCAACTGTCTTCAGCTGCGCAACACCTGCCGTCTGGATGTGCACTGCAGGTAAGCGAGTCAGTGCGTTTCATGATAGTCCTGAAATAAAGAGGCATTTATTCATTTACCGGATGCTTTTTTATCTAAAACCACTTACCATAGCTACAAAACAAGTGATTCCCTAAGAAGACTGTTACATAATAAGGTACAGTTTCCATAAATCTTTTAAATTTCCATAAAACTTTTGGATCTTTATTTATAACTATGGCTTTCCCACAATGTCTCCATGGAACAGCAACCACAAACTTAATACAGTGAAAATTCCCTTGGATCTGGGATTATAAGGGTAGTTCATCCAAAAATGAATTTTCTGTCATCATTTCCTTTTCTTAATGTCATTCCAAATCTGAATGACTTTTGTTCTTCTGTAGAAACACAAAAAGAGACATTTTTAATAATGGGCTTGTCGCTTTTTTACATGCAATTATAATGAATGGGGACAGATGCTTTTAAGCTTAAAAAAAAGAGAAACATCATGCAAGTTTACATTTACATTTTTATGTATTATAAAAGTACACTGTAAATTATCAAATTTTTTTTAGTAATCTCTCAGTAATTTGTGAAATTTTGAAGCAGACATTTTATTTTCTTGTTAAATATAATCAAATAATCTTTGTTTTATTTATGCCGAAAATAATTTTACAGTGCAGTCCATTCAACTTGTATGCCATATTTGATATTATTCATTATAAGTCTTATATATTATTAGTATATCTTATAAGTGCTACCATGAAGTCATTATTCACTGAAAATGTTATTAAATGATTTCATTGTATGACTTCATAAGAAGGCTTAAACAGTTTGTACTCTTTTTATAATATTTGGTGCTTTTGTTTTCTTTTTGAAGCTTTAAAGCTCCAGTTCCCATTCTCTCATGCTTCAAATGGACACAAAAGCACAATAAAAGTATTATAAAATATAAACCCGTTTTTCATATAACACAGCTGTATTGACTTTAGAAGATTTGGAGGAAATATACTTTAGAGACATTCACTTTCATGCTATTGAAAAAGATTGTCCAATGTATGTGCAAAAAAAAAACTGCCTTCTTAGGTTTTAAGGAAGAAAGAAAGCCATATGGGTTTGGAAGGTCTTGTTGGATGAACTGTTTCTTTAAGTGCTTTGCTCAGGGGCTTTAGTAGTAATGTGCATTGTTCTCAAGGGTTCAGTGGTGTTGGCTCATGGCTCACTCTTTGCTGAACCAGCAACCTTACAATTAACTGCTCTGGACCTTAACCACTACAACACTCCAGAAAACACACACTACATTTGAAGTACTTGTTAAATTGAATGTAGAGTTTATATTTGATGTTTGCTAAAGCATACCTTGCACTCATTCCCCATTTAATTTTAAGGTCATACACAATGCATTTAATGTTGCTTTGAAATTAAAGCCTGCTCTTTCCATCCACCATATTCTATTACTGCCCTGAGCCTTTGCCAGGAAAGTAATTGCAGACATTTTAAAAACCTTCTATTAGAAACAGAAGAGACTTTCTGCTAATTGACAAGACAGTGTTCAATTAGGCTGAACTGAACATTAGTACATCACTTTTACTGTTTCCCAGTGATTCAACAGCCAACTGATTTATGAACACAAGCGTATCCACGACCACTTACCAGTGGACCATTGCTGGATTATTCTGTCAATGCCTGTCAAGAAATCAGGTCTCTGTAGAAAGAAGGTTTGGATTAAACACAGATTAGTTTTGTAGTTTTTGTTATAAACGATTATATATATATATATATATATATATATATATATATATATATATATATATATTAGGGCTGTCAAAAATAGCGGTAACGACGTTAATTAGTTGTTTGTCGTTAATTATGTCAAATGTTTTAATGCATTTCACGCATGCGCAGTGTGACAAATTATTCAGGTCAGGAAAGTCTCGTCGATCTCTGAATTCTCAAAAACAGCGGCGAGCGCCGCGACGAAAACACCGAAGAAGCTAAAGGTTTTACCCCAGTTACTCTCAAATACATTCATGCCAAGCTCGATAAACAGAGATGTCTTTGGTAGTTGATACGCTGGAGCTTCTTCCTGTTATAGCGTCCTGTGTTTCACACTGCGCATGCGCAGAACGCCTACATGCAACGCAGCGAAAATTACAGCTGTTTGGAAAAGCATATGCATTTTTACTTGGTTTTACTGGCACTTGAAGCCTTCAGAACGTGAAAATATCGATCCTAAAGTATTGTGGCAGAGCAAATGAACACCTCCCAAAAACAAGAGTGCCCAGAGTGCTGCTTATGTGATGGTGGCGCATGTTTGTGTTTCTGAGTTCATTCTTTCGAGTTTCTCTATGCATAATTTCATAGATATGTGGCTATATTTAACCACTGGTTCACCTAAAACTCTTACACTATCTGTAGTTAAATGGCATGGTTTGATATAGTGCTCAGGTAAATTTGATTCAGTAAATGTTAAACTTTTGAAATTCAGAAAAAAAGAACCAAATATTGATGAATCAATACATGAAAATTATGTATCTGTGTCCTGTTATTTATCTTTTGGTATTCATTTCGGGAAAAAAAAATGGTTAGGATTCTGGTGTAATTGCAAATAGTGATTAATCCTGATTAATCCACTGAAAATTCTGATTAATTTGATTAAAAATCTTAATCATTTGACAGCCCTAATATATATATATATATAACTGTGTGTGTGTGTGTGTGACCCGCAAAGGTGTAAAGTATTTGAGTAAATGTAAATAATTACTGTGCTGGACTATATTTTAGGATAATCTGTAGTTTCCAAGCTATTAGCAACTTTTACTCTCTACTTCACTACGTTTTCTACAAAGTATGTACTCTTTACTCCACTACATTTGTAATTGTATTGTTGCAGTTACACATTACATTATGCATGAAACCTATCTTTTATGTAGCAGTTTTCTGATACAAAATAATTGATATCACCAACTACAGGGCACCAAAGGAACTATATTTTATGTATTTTGCCCTTACTCACCCGAACTTGTCAACAAGGCTACTTTACGTGAATGTGAGTTTGTTAGCAAGTAGCTCAAGTGAATCACAGGTGCTTTATATATGAGATAAGGACATGACTGTGAGGCCTAAATCAACACGTCTAGGGCAAGAAGGCTTTGACTTATTAATTTTGCTTGACATTATTTTATTTATCCGCAAATTTATCCTTTTTGAAGGTTTTTTTTTTTTTTTTTGAGGTGTTCAGTTTTATTTTGGTTTTAGTCAAAATGTACATGATTTCTGTCCTCACAAATCAACCTTTTCTTGTTTTTCACCTGCATGTCTCTTTGACTAGTGCATTTTTTAGCCCATATTTAGCATAAATAAAATACGTAAGAACTGTTAAAATCAGATACTTTATTTTACAAATAAGACTTTTACTCAAGTTGTTTTGGAACTGGTGACTAGCAACGTGTAATGGAGTAAATTTCACTGTAAGGTTTAGGTACTTTTACACAAGTATGGTTTCAGGTACTTCTTACACCTTGTGCTGGCAAAATGATTCTAAATGTGCACATGCTAATTACAAGCTACATGAAAAACAAGTGAAAAATGTCAATTATGTTTGAATTTTAGGTTTTCAAAAATGTGTTAATTAAGCCCTTGTCTAGCAATTCCAGTGCTCCAAAAAGTAATTTAACATTTAAAATTATCTTTATTTGAACTTTTTTGCAGAAATCTACCTTCTTTGTTTTAAAAAGTTTTTATTTTTATTTTTTTTTTTTATTGGAATCCAAGCACTTGTGTCTGACGTTTCAGTTTTGAAAGGAATGTGGAAGAAAGACAAAATGTGTAGGACTAGATTGATGTTAAGAGTTAAGTCACAAAACGTATCTTACTCGTCCGATCCCCATATACACATACAGTACAAACAGAATTACAGTATTTTAAAATATCTTCCTATGGTAGGAGGAACAATTAAACTTTTGTAAAAAAATATTTTAACAGTGGCTGGCAATTAAAAAAAAAAAAAAGAACTGGTGGCGAAATAGTTAAAAGCTCACTGTATTCTGTGGAGGTGAGTATCATGAGAGAGATGGACTGAGCGAGTGTGAGTACCTGCATCTGATACAGCATTCATTCTTCAGCTCAATCTCATCTTCACAATAAAATTAGTTTGAATGTCCATTGAGGACAGTGATATCTTTGTCATACTAACCTTTCATCTGTTAAGGCCAAATTCCAATGATAGCGCTAGTTGTTAACTGCATCTTATAAGCTGTTTATAAAAGTAATAAATACAGAAAGCGGAGTGATACAAATGGTGAAATAGTTGGAGGAGTTCCATTATCACTCTAATATTGTACTCTTGTAAGCCAGTCAGATTTGAGGACCAGAAATAACTTTTGTTTAAGTAAAGAATAATTGACAATGGCCCATTGAATTATTGGAAAATAATGCACACTCAAGATGGTGATGCCGCCATTATTTTAATTTTAATTTAACAGCAATATGGCAGCAGCGTCTCTACAAATAGTGAAACTTTAAGTTAATTTTCTACAAGACCAGCGCCGCTGTTACCTCACTTGTGATAAATGTCATGCAGCTTTTAAATTTCTAAACTGTTTTAGGTTGTACTCACACTAGGCACGGTTGCCATGAACCGGGCCCGAGTACGATTGTCCCCCCTCCCCACTCCCCCTCTGGCCTGCACTCACATATAGGGTTTCAGCATTCGTGCCGGAGCACGCTTACGTCATTATGGTGCGACATTTTCGGGGTAAACAGGAAGAACGGCGCACACTGAACACAATGGATTGCATCGCTCTGTTTTCTTTGTGGATAATTTTGTGTTGTTTGGTCCACAGCCTGTTGTTAAACAGATGTGTCGCCTTAGTGGCGCGAAATTTTTCACGTAATCGTGCTGCTCGTATGAGGATGTTTGCAAGGTACCAGCTGAAGTGCAGCAAGGACTTTGCAGTTTTTAGTTTTTATGCGTTTTGCACCTCTGCCGTAGACCAAAGCGACCCTTTCCCTGCCATGTTGGTTTTGGAGCGTCGCAAAACCGTGATGCAAAGCGTCCTTTTCCGTGCTCCGGCACGGTTAGCGCTCACACTGCATGCGAACCGCGCCCGAGTCCAACTGAACCGTGCCCTGGCCCACCTCTTCCAAGCGGGCCAGGGCCGGCTAATCGAGCCGCGCCCGGGCACGATGCGGAGCACTCACACTAGTCAAACGAACCGCACTTTGGTGGTCAAACGCACTCGGGCACGGTTCAAACTGGCAGTGTGAGTACACCATTAGTGATAAAATCATCAGAGTAGGGCTAAGTACATTTGTGTATATATATATATATATATATATATAGGGAGAGAGAACGGGTGAAATAGAGTATATGCTTTTTGTACATAATAAAATTTAATTTTGTGGAAATATGTCATTTTTTATCATATTTTTAGTATATTTATTTGCTAGGTCAGTGTTATTGTGGGTTTTGGGTTCTTTTGCTGTTTTAGACTGTAAGAACCTTTGAAATAACTAAAATAATTTGGCTAAGTGATATGGACATGTATTGCAGTCAAGACCTGCCTGGAACTATGTTCGCTGTGCATTTCCCTGAAAATAATTGGACACCTTAAATCATTTGCCAATCAGATTCCGGCATTCAATGGCCCCATAGTAAAAAAAAAAAAAAAATCTGAATTTTCCCGTTAGGGCTGACAATGTTTCAAAATCATTACATTGATTGTGAACTTTCTTTTATATCTCACAGTATTGACTTTAAGTTTAAATCTCATATCTGCAAGAGAATTCTAATATATATAAACATAAATTTCAAAGTGTGATACTTTTATCCTGTGTCAGAAACAGGCTTCTACAGGTTTCTAATATATCAAGTATATATATATATATATATATATATATATATATATATACTTGATATATATATATATATATATATATATATATATATATATATACTTGATATATATATATATATTAGGGATGCACGATATTGTCACGGTTTTACGCTGCCTGAAGGAACACGGAGCCGAGGATAAACGAAATAAGGCTTTTATTACATCCAACACAGGGGATATCCAACATGGAGCACAGAGGTAGACACACGTAAGTAGCAAGTGATCACAAGTGAGGACAAGTGAGCACAAGTGAGTAGCTAGTGAGTAGCTAGTGAGTAGCTAGTGAGTAGCTAGTGAGAAGACCCGACCAAACAGAACTGAAGGACAAGGCTTATGTACAACAGATAATTGGGGAAACACAGGTGGATGGAATCATTAAATTAACAGGGACATGGAACACATGAGGAAGATAATGGACACACCTGGGAACTAATCAAACACGGAAAGACAGAAACTGGGTCACGGGCAAAAACACATTAAATGAGTCCAGGTGTGTGACAGTACTCCCCCCTCCCGGTAGGTGCGTCCTCGCACCGTAGAAACAACAGGGGGAGGCGTAGGTGGGAACTTGGGAGGAGGTTCCGGTGGAGGACGGACTTCCAGGAGGGGGCCAGCAGACAGGGACCACAGAAGGAGGAGCCAGGGAGGAGACGGAGGAAGGAGCCAGGGAGGAGACAGGAGCAGGAAGAGCCAGATGGTCCACCAGAGACCAGCCAGGACGGAGATCCAAGGTGGAGTCGACGGCGGGAGGAGCCATGGTGAAGGAAGGGTCGACGACACCAGGGGGCCGACAGGCGGAGACTGCACCGGTGGGTGAGGAGCCCAAGATGGAGCAGCACAGCCGCAGAGCCAGGGGGACGTCGAGTTTCCGGAGGGCCTAGGTGGAGCAGAAGGCTCAGGCGACCAAGGCGGAGGCAGGGTCCTGGCAGACCGCTGTGGAGCCGGAGCGACCGAGGATGGAGGTGGAACCGGAGGGAAGGAGGAGCCTGACAGAGCCGGAGGGATGGAGTGACGAGGTGGAACCAGAGGAGTGGAGTCCCGAGGCGGCGGATGGTCGACGACTGACCAAGGTGGAGCCGGAGGGACGAGGGAGCCCGGTGGAGCAGGTGGGATGACAGGCCACGGTGGAGACGAGGGAGCTAAGAGCCAAGGCGGAGCCGCTGGGTCGAAGGACCGAGGAGGAGTCCAGGGCTCGGAGGCTGGAGGCGGAGACAGGGCCTTAACACGCCAAGGCGGAGCTGGAGACTGGCAGTCCAGCGGCGAACCACCGCGCCCCGATGGCGCGGACTGAGGGTGAGCTGCGGGACTGACTGGCACCAGCAGGGATGACGAGGAACTGGCTGGTCTAGGAGGAGGAGAGAGGAGAAGGATGGGGGGAACGACAGGAGGATCAGGGCTGGATGGAACCAGCGGAAGTGGAGCAGAAGGACCAGCAGGTTTGGGAGGAGGTGGGAGAGGGAGGCTGGGAGGGAATGCAGGAGACACAGAAGATTCAGGGCTGGGTGGAACCAGTGGTGAAACAGAAAAATCATGGCTGGGCGGAACCAGCGGAGACACAGAAGATTCAGAGCTGGGTGGAACCAGCGGAGACACAGAAGATTCAGAGCTGGGCGGAACCAGCGGAGACACAGAAGATTCAGAGCTGGGCGGAACCAGCGGAGACACAGAAGATTCAGAGCTGGGCGGAACCAGCGGAGACACAGAAGATTCAGAGCTGGGCGGAACCAGCGGAGACACAGAAGATTCAGAGCTGGGCGGAACCAGCGGAGACACAGAAGATTCAGAGCTGGGCGGAACCAGCGGAGAAACAGAAAACTCAGGGCTGGGCGGAACCAGCGGAGAAACAGAAGATTCAGAGCTGGGCGGAGCCAGCGGAGATACAGGAAACTCAGGGCTGGGCGGAACCAGCGGAGAAACAGAAAACTCAGGGCTGGGCGTAACCAGCGGAGAAACAGAAAACTCAGGGCTGGGCGTAGCCAGCGGAGAAACAGAAAACTCAGGGCTGGGCGTAACCAGCGGAGAAACAGAAAACTCAGGGCTGGGCGTAACCAGCGGAGAAACAGAAAACTCAGGGCTGGGCGTAACCAGCGGAGAAACAGAAAACTCAGGGCTGGGCGGAACCAGCGGAAATGGAGCAGAGGAAATGACTGGAGGAGGTAGGAGTGGGAGACTGAGAGGGTATACAGGGGAATCAGGGCTGGACGGAACCAGCGGGGAAACAGGAATATTAGGGATTACCTCCGTAGACCAGTCCATCAGATCCAGAACTTGCTCCATATGGCTTTCAGAGACTGCAAACAGCTCACCCTCAGACGCAGGAGTGTGGGCAGGGCTTTCCTCCACGCCCTCGATCTCCACAAGGACTCCCACGATGCACGGTGTTGCCGGCTCACACACCTGGTCAGTCGCGCTCTCGAGTTCCGGCTCCCTGTCAGTGGATGGCTCGGGCTCTGCGGCTGCGGTGGGCTCTGGCTCCGTGCGGCGTGATGGTGGCTGGCTGGTCTCTGGGTCGGGAGTGGGGCTGGCGAGGTCCTCTATGGGGCAGACGGTGAGAGAGGAGCCATTTCTCGCCAGAGTCCACTCCACGAATGCGGCGAAATCCTCTCGAGGACCATCTTCGGACGACAACGCTCTGCATTTGGAGTTCAGGCTGGTGTTGTAGAAGGTGCAGAGCGCGCCGTCCGGGTAGCTGGTGGCATTAGCTAATAGGAAAAACTGTCTGGTATGGTCCTCGAGAGAACGCCCTTCCTGCTTCAGCAGGAGGATGAGGAATTCGGGACGATAGAGGGGATCCATAGACACTAAGAAAAGAAAAGACTGTGAAAAAACAAAAGCAAAACGGAGGGAAGAACACGCAGTTTTCTATTTTCTCTTTTGAGGTCGGGTCTTCTGTCACGGTTTTACGCTGCCTGAAGGAACACGGAGCCGAGGATAAACGAAATAAGGCTTTTATTACATCCAACACAGGGGATATCCAACATGGAGCACAGAGGTAGACACACGTAAGTAGCAAGTGATCACAAGTGAGGACAAGTGAGCACAAGTGAGTAGCTAGTGAGTAGCTAGTGAGTAGCTAGTGAGTAGCTAGTGAGAAGACCCGACCAAACAGAACTGAAGGACAAGGCTTATGTACAACAGATAATTGGGGAAACACAGGTGGATGGAATCATTAAATTAACAGGGACATGGAACACATGAGGAAGATAATGGACACACCTGGGAACTAATCAAACACGGAAAGACAGAAACTGGGTCACGGGCAAAAACACATTAAATGAGTCCAGGTGTGTGACAGATATTGGATTTTGGCCGATATTCGATATGCCGATATTTTCTAAATAATTTTGTCCGATGCCGATACCGAAATCGATATATATACAAATATATACTGATATATTTACAAATATATACTGATATATTTAAACTTTAATTTTACTGAAGATAAATCCATGTATCTCTTCTGTACTGATTCTACCATAAATTTATTATTTTACAGATGTAGACAGACATTCACATCTGAAAAACAGGTCAATTATTTCACTTGGAGAATATCGGTTTGGCTCATCGGCAGAAATATTCATATCGGCCGATACCGATAATGGTCATTTTAAGCTTTTATCGGCCGATACCGATGTTGTGCCGATATTATCGTGCATCCCTAATATATATATATATATATATATATATATATATATATATATATATATATATATATACACACACACACACACACACACACACACATAAGAATTCATTTGTCATTTTAAATGACCATTTTAATTCATTTTATTTAGTTTTAGAGTTTAGTTTTATTAAATGCATTTAGTGCTGATACACCAAAGGAACAGAAGCCTGATCATTCACAAATATGAAAGAGTCATGCATATTATATGCAAATTACAGAAATGGCATCGAATATGGATTTTCTTTTAGTCTTCAGATACCGTGAATCATCCCAATGCTTAATCCATGGCTGTGCTGGAGGATGTGGGTAGATGAGCAGTTATCTGTAATTCTCAGCAATGTAGCAGAAATAGCCACACAGTGTGAGCAGTTGATATGTTAGAATAGAGCATTTCAAAGAAAAGTATTCATTCGATTTGATACACATTAATGTCTTTCAAATTCTAAGACAATTTGGTCTTGTTAACATGGCCTTTGGTAGTAATGTGCATTTAGCAATGACTGATAGGTTCATTGAACACATATGCATAACCAAATAATCACTGGAGCATTAATGGAAGCCAATTATATGAATACTCCCATGAACGATTGAAAATAAATAATCATGCAAAGACACACATGCACGAATTACTTATAGGACAGAATACACTGTTCCTGTGGTTTCTTTAAATAAGTGAATGTGTTGTTCAAGTACTCAATCTGGGAATCGTCTATACTGCATGTTTCCCTGCTCATTTTTGACTCTGAAGTGGTATGAAAGCACTTTGAAGGAGAGATCAGAGATATAAGTTAACTGGAGATTTGAAGCAGAATTAATGAGCTATTTTAAGAGGACAGATTTGTTCTTGTGTGGCATAAATGTGCTATATTTAGCATTAGGTTCTTTGGTAATAAAGCACTGCTTCATCCAATGTATGCAAGCAGTCATACAATCACTGTTTGTGTGATTGCAACGGATCGACATAAATCTATTATTTGCTCTGCGTGGAGGCACGTCTGTGTAGGTGTTTACGTGGGTGTGTGTTTATGTGAAATAGAAAGAAACGATAATGTAGGCGAAAAGGCTCTTCTTTCTGATGACTGCTTCGTGTTTAGGGTCAATGGAGGATTTACTGTTTCACACTGTGACACAAACCAATAGTGCTGCCAACTATATGTATAAATCGTCGCCTTGGAATTATAAGGTTCTGTCTGACATTTCTGTCAAAATTTAGTTATCCGCATATTTTTATTCGGTGACAACTTATTTACATTGTGAATTTTAGGAGAAATGTAACAAAAAGTTTCTATCTAAAAAGTCGAGCACTAACTTTGTTCTATAAGGTTCTATCTGTGAACCAATCAGCACATTGGTTGAATGGCTTTACTGCAGAGCAATTACTGTATGTAATGAAATATCAGTGTCACTGTTATTAGACAGTGGATGTGGTGAAAAGATGGTTTTGAAAATATGGTTGAGATCGCAAATATGAGCTAGATGCTGAATGTAGGCTACTAGGGAAGTGCGATCTTAAGAGAAGATAGTGACGGTAAAATCATCTGTTCAAATCTAACCCTTCCAAGTCTAAAAAGGTACTGGAATAGGCTATGCTTCATTTAATTATTTTTGTAATTAAAATATCAGGAGAGTTTTACACTATTGCAGCAGTTACGGATCCATCTGTGTAAAATATAGCCTAAGTCTAGGTCACTAAATACCTGGATATGTAATGATTGGTGAAACACTGATGCAGTTTAATGTTTAAAAATGTCTTAAATTTTACAAAATTAAGCTTTAAAAATCAAATTGTCAACAATTTAACTGATGGGTTCTTAATTACAACAATAAACCTCAGACTGTTATCTCGGCCATACTGATCTAAAGAGAAAGCCATTTTCCCTGTCCTGCTTTTTGTGGAACAAAGTCCTGGTCAGATGTATTAAAGTAGCTGCCTTAACTATAATCCTACCTAAAATTATCATCTGGACTGACTTTTTTAGAATTAGAAGGTGCTATCTGCATTTGACCTGTTTCCAAAATCCCCATTTACACATTTAAAGGATTTTAATATTTTATATTTGGAATATATTTAGATTCTCTCTCTGTCATTTTTATTTATGAAAGAGACTTGTTCCCCATATCAGTTTTGCTATATGGAATCCAAAAGCTCAAAACTACTCAGAGTGCAGATAGAACCTTTTAATTCCAAGGTGGTGAAACATTAATTATAGTGTAAAAAAATGGTCAGGATTTTATATATCATAAATGACTGTAAAATGTTGTTGGAAAATGTTTATGTTGTCACCATTGTGGTGATAAGTGTTCCCTTGCAAAAACAGTTTTCAACATAAATTTTTCTTAAGCAGCAAATCATGTGACACTGCAGACTGGAATAATTGCTCCTGAACATTTAGCTTTGCCATCACAGGAAATTGAAATATATTCAAATAGCTAATATTTATTTCAAACATAATAATATTCCATATTAATATGTCAATTATTGCATTCAAATAATATGCTTTATAAGTTCATGCATACCTTAGAAAGGTTACTGTTTTGGACAGAAACGCTAACTCAATTCCTGGTCTATAAAAATATACTGTAAAAATACAGCAACTAGTAGCCAGGACTATTCTAGAAAACCACAATAATATTTTACAGTGTAGCCTATGTATGTTTGTTCATGTTCACAGTAAATGTAACATTTTAAAATTGTTATCAATTTGCCCATCTTGAATGACAGATTGCTATTTGGATTGGCATTATTAAACATGCTTTATAACTGTACTGGGCCATCTTAGAATAAGCCTGTCTTCCCAACCGTCTCCAGAATCCCCATCCGTCCTCACCTGAAGGCTTGAATACATTGCAGTGGAAATTGGCCTCACATCATGAATGGATAATGAATGACACTGTAGCCTCATATAGGGCATGAGTATTTAAAGCCACAGGAGGCCCCACAACCTCACTAATTCAACACTCTTTGGGTCAACCTCAATAGCCTCATTCATGGACAGTATCTCATCCCGTTAAAATGTCACTGGAGGTCAGTAGCTTTGGGCCTTGGCAAGGAGCATCAGAAATGTATGTGCATTGTGTTAGGGTGACATGAGTTTGAATCTGGTTTCTGGATTCATTCTTCTTCCCTTCATTTTCTGTTTTTTCTCTGGGATTAATTTTTGTTGGAACATGAAAGATCTGGATTTTAGTTTATTACCATCATCATATGCCTCTGTAATTTTTTAAAACTTATAAATAAAATATGAGTACATATGTTTAATGAAAAAAAAATATATATCTGCATGTTATCATTTTGTCAAGAACTTACAATATAAACTCCAAATGTGTTTTTTTTTTTTTCTTTTCTTTTCATTTCTGGTTCCCCAAACAACCTTTCATTGAGCAGATCTTAATTTATTTTTTAATCGTGCTTATACAGTGGCAATTTTTTTATAATAATAATAATAATAATAAAATTTAATTATATATATATATATATATATATATATATATATATATATATATATATATATATATATATATATATATAATAAAAGAATCAGAAATCAGTTAAATGGCATTACATGTTTTCCCTCTCTTTTTGAGAGTCTATTCTCTTGCTTTCATAAGGCATGTTGAGCTTGAGTGGACTGCCCCTAACCATGCCCTATTTATGTCAATGTGACAAAAAATTAATGCATTTGTTTTTTGGCCCAAATCCTAGTCTTGGTATTATCCACCTTATGTAATAGTTTTCATTGGAGAATAACCAAGGTTTTTAGCAAATCTCATTCTTTATTTGGAGTTTTATTCTGAGCAGTTCTTGGGCATATTTAATTTCCAGAGACTGAATAAGCAGCATGACTACTGATATTATATGTTTAATTAGTTCTAATGTTCACAACAGCTTTAGCATTTACACTAATATAGACATTGTTCTTGGTGTGAACAGGCCTTTAGATGTTATTATGAGGCCATATGGCCTCAATTATATTTGTGAAGGTACAAATGGAATTGCATATGGTAGATTCACTGAGATCATATTTTTTGTATTATTTATACTGTCATATTTGTGATTAATTTTACCGTTATTATCATTAGGTATAATTCAAAGATGATAGCTTTTTAATGGATTTTTAAGTAGCAAAATGGTTGTACATTTTAGACCAAATGATCTGTAAAGTGGTCATACAATCCTGGTAAAAAGAGAACAAATACAGCTTTCACCAGCTAAAACTGCTGGTATTAACTGGTTTGAACTGCTCTTTTGAACACTCCTTCCCCTAAACATGTTTTCCTCCTAAACATTTAAGTTGTAAGTTGTATTAAATGCTACTACTTGTTTCAAAATGTCCAGAAAACATTCAGATGTAACATTCCCATAATGTTTGCAAAATTATAACATGGAATGTTCCTTTGACATTCAAATAGCCAATAATTTCTATTGATGGTTTGAACATTCAGAGAACATTTGGAAATAATATTTTCATAATGTAATGGGAACTTTAACAAAATGTTCTGAGAAAATATTTTTGCAAAGTCTCAAGGCAAGTCATTTGACTTGGTTTCATATTTGTAACCACAAATGAAATCAGACAACTTTCTCATTAATGTTGTTTCTTTTGCTCAAATCGCATTAAAATAAAGCAATAAGCCCCAAGAAGCCGTGGGTTACAGTTAATTTATAATAGCTAAGGGAAGTTGTTAGGCACGTGGAAACAATGTAGTTCCTCAGAAACAATTGTGGTTCCAACAAAGTGTTTTCCAAGCAACACACTGAAGTAAACAAAGGTGTAGTTTGTAGTGTAATTTATAACAGCTTCGAACACAGCCCAATAAGAATCAAGGACCGGAACTTGATTCGGGACCAATAAGAATCAAGGACCGGAATCAGTTTTATAAAAAGCTTAAGCTAGACCTGCCAGTGCATATGCACAGTCCTAAGTATGCATCTCAGAACGCTGACTGATTCTACAGTAACCAATACTTAGATTAATATTTAAGAATTAAGCAGAAGCTTTTATCTCAAATGACTTACAAATGAGAAAAAAAAAAAAATAGAATAGAATAGAATAGAATAGAATAGAATAGAATAGAATAGAATAGAATAGAATAGAATAGGTAAGTGTTCAGCTGCTCAAATTTAGATAGACATGTCATTCCACCATCTGGGAGCAGTCCAGAAAAATGTTAGTGAGAATGACTTTGTGCCTCTTTGGGATAGCACCACAAAGCTTCATTCACTTGCAGAATGCAAGCTTCTGGAGGGCACAAAAGTCTGAACTAGTGAGTTTAGGTGTGTTGGTAAAGATCCAATGGTTGTCTTGTAGGCAAACATCAGTACCTTGAATTTGATGCAAGCAGTATTGGCAGCCAGTGCAAAATGATGAAGAGAGATGTGATGTGGACTTTCTTTGGCTCGCTGAACAGCACTCTAGCTGCTGCATTCTGGATCAGTTGCAGAGGCTTGATTACATGCTGGAAGAGAGCATGTCAGTAGTCTAGTCTGAAAAGAACAACAGCTTGGACAAGGAGGACAAAGTGTATGTTAAAGTCACCGACGAGTACCAGAGGAGTACCCTCCCTGAGGAAAGTTTGAGAGTAACATATCCAACTCATCCAAGAAGCTACCCAGTTGATTTGGGGGAATATAAACAACTACAAAGTGAATTCTAACAGGGTGGGTAATAGTAAATGCATATGATTCAAATGAACTGTTGCCAGGCAGAAAGAGATCGTAAAGGATCAAATTTCCATTAATTTGAGATAAGTAGACCAGTACCTCCATCACCCCCAATTTGGCGAGGGGTGTGGGAAAAGTAAAATTAGTGGAGAGGACTGCAGGAGTGGCAGTGACCTCAGGTTTGATCCAAGTCTTAGTTAGGGCTCATGAGGGGGAGACTTGAATGAGTAGCAACAGATGATATAAAGTCTGCTTTGTTTACAGCAGACTGGCAGTTTCAGACACTATTTGGAATAGATAGTAAAGTAATTGCGGACATAGGGACAGAATGCAGATAGTTAGGATTGTGCTGCCTCTAACGTACAGAGTGCGATAGATGTTAGTAGTGATAGTAGAGATTTAAAAGAACATAGTGAGTAAAATTGACTAAACCAAGTAGATGAGAACAAGCTGTAAAAAAAGTAAAGAAAGGCTAGAAAAGCAATACTCAAGAGCCTTGTCAGTGTCCTTGCTCGGTGGAGTCGTGCAGGTAGAGTCACCGGTCTTTACACTCGTTGGTCTTTAAACAAGGGCCGCCGCAGCTGTTGCGGTTTATTAAGCAATCATATACTTGCCTTATACCTCATTATTCAATTTAGCAGGCCATGCCTTACCTCTTAGCAAAATGAAATTGAAAAGCCACAGGATACACATAAGAACAAACGCGACTTCAGCAAACGTTTAACACTGTAAACATAGTGAGAAAAACAATGTATCCTAGCAACAACAACAGCTAAAATTTACTGAGAAAGGAAACAAAACAAAACACTTACAAGCTGATGTCCTCTTCAGTTGCTTCACTGCTTCTTCTAATAAGCACTTGCAAACACGGTAAATAAGTACTTTACCTGGCTTTGGCCATGCCTTACTACTTATCAAACAAAACTGAAAAGCCACAGGATACGCACAAGAACAAACGCAAATTCAGCACATATTTACCACAGTAAACACAGTAAGCAAAACAATGTTTCCTAGCATACAACCACACTAACATTTTATGAGAAATATTGTCCTTTTATGAGAAATATTGCAACTGTCCTCTCCAGTTGCTCGACTGCTTCTTCTGGGACCGGCATCTGCAGTTACGCGATGACTTCTCCGATTAGCGATTGGCTATTTTATTCACAAGGCCAAGATACCTTCGATAGAGTGACCATATTGAGCATCGCATTTCTCCCCATTCTAAATTATAACGACACGTCTTGGGTATTCTATAGTCTTTGATTTTTGTTGCCTGGGTTAGCAGATCAGTCTGTACCCTTACCCCCTCTAAAAACCTGCAAACCAGACCACTCTAACCAGCAAATCTAAAGTTGTTCTGACAGATCGGTTGTTTCAGTGTCTCCAGTTTTGATTATTCAGAGGTCTGTTTTCAGTATGATTGTTGTTGTAGATTCTGTTCTTTGATTGGGAGCATTTCAAGCCGGCCAAATTCATTTAACATTTGAATCTCTGTATATTGTGATGCTACAGTGATGATAGTCATGACAAGTCATATCAGTTTTTTTTTCTCAGAAAGAAGAATGTAGTTTAAGGATATCTGTCCAGCACCATTTGCACTGAAGTTCTTGCTTGAGCATGCAAACAATTTTTGCTCTGATTAATAGTGCAGAAATGTTGTTTATCTGTTTTGATGGGAACTGGTGGGAGGCCAAATATACTGTAGGAGAGTCAAGACTGGTTTGGAGCATACAGCCCAGGCAAATAAAGCACAGACTTATAGGGTTAGCTTCTGATGCCTCCAAAACAGGAGCTGGGTCAAGGTTCTGCTGGAGAAGTATATGGATCTGACAGACTTTCGTACAGCAGGATGTGGTGTGTTTTCCAAATACGGGTAACATGCCAAATGAGCAGGCTGTCCCACTGCTGAGTTTATTTATCTTTGCACAGCAATGCCAGATGTGCGAGAAAGGCTTAAATATGCATGTTGCAGCAAGAGGTAAGTGAATAACAGAGCTATCAACAAAGTTTCAAACTCAGTTTTTTGTGTTTGACTGAAGAAACTGCACAAATGAGCTGTGCTCCAAAACATAGAGAGGTGACGTGTTGCCTTTTGTCTATGTAAGGTGCTGTTAACAGAGAAGAAAAGTGCACACACACACTGTGAACACACACCCAGAGCAGTGGGCAGCCATTTATGCTGCGGAGCCCGGGGAGCAGGGCACCTCAGTTGTGGTATAGCCAGCCCGAGACTCGAACCCACAATCTTAGGGTTAGGAGTCAAACTCTCAAACCATTAGGCCATAACTAACAATGAAACAGAACAACAAAAAGCTGAACACATAAAACCATATCATCAACATCTCTCTTGTTTTTCTACAGATTTATATATGTACTAAGCACATGCATTCTGCTGAAGTACAGAAAAAATTCTTGATCGGCCAAGTGAAATGGCTTTTATGTGGAGTGATAGAAAATCTAGATGACCAAAATTGGATGTAGCCAGTCACATCCGTCTGAGTGCGGTGTACAGTTAAATAATGGATTACAGGTAGAAGGGCGCCAAGCCAGTGATTGCATTGGCTAAAAACGGTGTCTTGAATATGATTCAGGCAGCAGCTGCCAGTGCAGAAACTTGAGTAAAGATGTAACGTGAAAAATAACTGGAGGTTATTAAGTCAAACAAAGTCAAGGGTTTAGGATATATTTGATGAATTGTGTAGTAAATGCTGTTTTGATGGTGAGAAGTGAGTTCCATTAGACCACTCACATAATAATAAAAGCCTGGACAAGGAGCAGAATTAAAATAGTATCATGAAGGACCTTGTTGTACTTCTGTTGTGTAAGCAACATGATTCAGCTGTTTTCATAATGTGCTCCACAAAACCAGGTCACCTGTGATAATGCAGGGATTTTACACACCTGGAGGCTGCTTCTGCATATCTTTAACTAAGATGGAGAGACATTTATTGTGTAGTTGTTGGTCTTATGGCTGAATACAGACCTGTAAACACAATGCATTCTTCTACAAAAGATGTTTGTGATGATTCCCTAAAATGCTAAATTCTAAAATTCCAAAACTAGGGATCTGCCATAGGCTAGATGACTAGAACAGCTGTTGTGCTGGGAGTGTTCCAATAATGAAATGCCTCTTTAGGCAGCTCACTGGGTTTGGAACAGAGAACATGTAATGACAGAAGCAAGTGATTTAGTGTAAACATTGAATAATGTAGTAAGAACAGACAAACCATGAAAAATGTCTTTGCCATCACAGAGATCAACAATGATTGACCAGAACAGACATTTAATAATCATTCTTCATTACTTAAGAGGGGAATACCTGATTTAACTAAAACATCTGTCTGGGCATTACAGCTGTGTTAAAATATCACAACAAATGAGTAAGAAGACCCATAAAAGACATAGATATAGGAGGCACATCATGAGGCATCACATCATTTGACTTGTTCCGCTCAGAGCTCTGGATTGCCTCTCACAGAGAGAAAGCAAAGAACCGATAGATTTTAACTCAGGTACTTTGACCCACTTCCCTGCTTTATCACAACCCTAACTAGGATGAGCAAGATTTGTGTAAGCATCAGGACTTCATATGGAAAGAGAAAGGATTAATTGAAGCAATGTGTTAGTGGCGAGGTATCTTTGGTAGAGCAAAAAAATTTAAAGGGTTTTCAGAATTTTAAAGGGTTTTGGAATATAAAATATGATATGATATGATGTGATATGGCAAGATTCTGAAGTGTGCATCCGATGGAGAGGATTTGTAAATGTAAATTATTTTCTAACAGAAGCAAAGTAATCACCTATTCAAAAGAAGTACCTACCAGTGGATGCGTGGGTCAATGTATTAATAACCCGCACCCGACCGACGTTTTCAACTAACCCGCCCACAACTCGGACCGCAAAAAAAGGAAAATAAAATATTGTACCCGACCCGCTCCCTGACCTGCATTTTTTTTTGAAGTAGTAAATGCTCATCATTGCATCATTGGGCCATAGGCGTAGGAACTAGGCACAAATTTTGTCAAGAATTATAAAAAGAAATGTCAATAAGCTCATAATTTGTTCATAATTAGTCTAGTCTGGCTATGTCTATTTTGATGTTTCTGTTCAGCAGACAGTGAGGCTAGGGTTTGTTTCAATCAGTGCTCGTGAGCGTAGAGATAAAATACGGGCAACTGATTGATAAAACACTGATCAAAATTAAGATGCAATTTATACAAAAAGCAAATCTTTTAAAAAAAGTTTTCTATAAGACAAAACTTAATGAAGTCATCAAAATAATGTTTTACCAAAAACAGCATCTTCACCTTTTCTCTTGCCACCTCCATCTCTACCTGCAGACTGAGCTCATGCGTCATCTTCACGCCAGTTATTCAGCCAATAAAGTGTAGGCCTATGTATTTCAAAATTGTGTCTAGTACTATATTAATTACAAAGGTTTAATTGGCATCTTTATTTCAAATGACCCGACCGACCTTGACCCGAATATCATTAAAAATATTTTTGGATGACTCGTAACCGCGGGCAACTGCGGGTGACCACTGGCACCTGCTCATTTTGGATCAACCCGTGCATCACTGGTACCCACACACAGAGAATGCTATTTTGGATGCAGCCATTTTATTAGTGAGCCATTGAATTATTCACTCAACTGATTCATTTAGAAAAATGTTGTGTTGCTCAGAGACGTGCAGTAGTTAATGTTGTCGTGGTGTTGAACTCTTTTCAAACTATTTCACTTGTAATCATGCTATGGACAGAAACAGTTGAAAAATCCTTCAAAATATCTTATTTTGTGATGGAGAAAATAACAATGAACCCTACTGTACTTCTATCCTCTATGGCCTTGTTTTAATTTGTGTTTCATTATGCTCTACAGTTTCTTAAGCCTACAATCATCTAGACTGAAAAAGCTGCGCTGTCTTCTTTTAAGTTAAACATTTAAAATTTACTATATACAATATGAGGAGAAATGATTCTCTCTAGGGTGAATCAATACATCTGAATGTGCCCCCCCCCCCCCACCCACTCGTTGTTGGAAGATGAATCTAACGTAATAAGGCACAGTAATGGCCCTCAACGTCGATAAATCTGAAATTCAATAGAGATTGGACCATTTCAATTGCTTTCTTGACGTAAGGTGCAGGGCCCTTTTGTTTGTCTGTGTCAATCATTAGTCTCAAAGTGGCTCAGCTCTTTGTCCTTCAAGCCAGCATCAGAAGAGCTCTTTCATTCTCAAGTACAGGGTAACTCCGTCATTTGCCCATTGAGAGGCATAGCTTCAGGCGCTCCATGTGCAATGAAAGCAGTTTGAATCTTTATTCACAAAACGTTAAAATGTAAAAAAAAAAAAAGAAACTGGCCTCTGTGCCATCAGATTACGTAATTTCACGTAAACATGTACCATTTGAGCCTGTAAGGGTTAAACATGCAGTATGTACAGTATTTTCAACATGCTGGACATTGTGCACATTTCTGTCAAGCATCTGTCCTTCAGTCCTTCAGTAAATATCCAACTCATTTGGATGATTCAAAAATACTGGAAACTAGAAATGATTAATTACAAACTACCGCTCCATTTAATTCCTGTACACTTTGAATCCTAAGATAAATGTTAATGCTGCCTCTGTTTCAGTGCAGTCCATAGCAATGAGAAGCACTGTTTAAAATATATTAATTACTCATTTGCCTGAAGAGCACTGAATCGAGATTCATCATCAAAAAACAAAACAAACAAAAAAAAAAGACCTGACCAAATTACAGTATTTTAAGCATCATTTATTATTGTTATTATTAAAAAACTATTAGTGGTGCTCATTTTGGGGTTTTCTTAGAGAATAGAGAATCTAAAAGGACCTTTCTGACCCTTCGAAGGCAGACAGGCTGTAATTTGAGCAGTGAGTGGTCCACTCACGTATAATAGAGGAGTCCTAGCGAGAACTGAAATGTGCTTTATCTTGATGCCAGAGCACTTTCTTTCCAAACAATCCTAGAAAGCCTTTTCTAAACTTCAGATGAACAGTAAATTATAGCAGTTATATTGTCCTCACCTAAAAGGCAAAACCTGCTGCTACAACCTTTCTATCTTGGTCTATCCTATCAGCTTTTGCCATGAAAAAGTAGGTTTGGTAGGTTCTTGCATCTTCTCTGCTGATAAGATACTTTTCAGTTACCATAACAGCTTCCCCTTGACATAAAAGCACACTCCTCTTGTGGCTTAAACACATAAGCAGGATGAGTACTTCATTTGACCAAGATGGAGAAAAGTCTGTCTAAAATGAAAAAAAAAAAAAAAAACTAATTACACTGAAACAAAAAGAAAAAGTGCAATGTCCTCTGAGATTACAACTAACACCGTTAGATGGAGAGAACAAATAAGACGTAGAACAAATAAGACAAGCCTTATACGCTTCATTAGCTGAGTAATGCAGTAGAAACTAAAGGAGATCCGGTTTCAGAGTCTTTCGTCATATGATAATGTCGCTGCTGTAGGTGAGAGAATAATATATATATAACTATTGACTGAGTCTGCGACAGGCAGCAATTTCAATTCCTGATCACATGGGGGGAAACAGCATCCATCACTTGTCACTATGACTTTGAGCATCTCGAAAGATGTAGCTGAAGAACAGGAATGCTTTTCTCCAGAGGGATATAGAGGGAAAATAAGCAACAATACAAAAATAAATCAAATATTACAAAATAAAAGATCAAATAATGTATAAACCACTAATTTCTCTAAAAAAACAAACACAAAAAATCTCTTTCAGAAGGAAGCTGCATCTCTTTTGTCTACCTTGAGCTCCTTTTTTTTTTCATTGAGAAATATAAACAAAAAGTCACATGAGAGGATATAATGTCCACATTGCTGTGATAGGCTACAATGTAAAAATAAATAAATAAATACATTGCTTGTATTTAATTTTATTTAATGTAATTTGCTTGCTTCTTTAAAATAATAATAATAATATTTTAAAAGATTGAATTTGAATATTAATATGCAATAATATTGTAATAATAATTGCTTGATGTAGTCCCTAAATAAAATAGAATAAAAAAATTAAATAAATAAAATAAATAAATAATAATAATATTACAATGCTGTCACTCTAGTGGCACCTTTCAAAACGTATTAATATAAAATTATTTAGGTAATATTATGTAATAAGGTATAAAGAAGTAACTTTTAGTTTTTTATATTTTTAGGGTACCACCCCAGTGACAGTTTTGTACCCTTTTTTCTGAGAGTGTAGTGTAAAGTTATTAATAAGTAGTTAATAATAATAATAAAGGTTTATAGTGTCTAATATGCTGTGTACCTGGGAACTTTGTAAAATATCAAATGTAACTGGTAAATGAATTTACATTGGACTGAAGATAAAACAAACACTGAGGAGAACTTTGCTTCATCATAGGTTTACCACACACCACTGCTGAACAATGTGTTTTAACTTACAGGCTCATTCGCAATAGACTTTTTTTGTTTTGCATGTTATAAGGGCAAAGAGTAAGCCTTGATTTTTCATGGAAACCCTTGCAATAATTTATATAGAATATGGGCTTTTGCATTATTTATTAGTTATTAATGCAATGGAACAAACTTTGCTTTTGCCAAAAAATTGTCAAGTATATATTTCATTGGACATTGTTGGTTTTGCTTTGAAAAACAAAAACATTGTAAATGTATTACAAGATATAAAACATCTTGCCCATTTGTCATATTGTGCAATAGTTAAAACAAGTTAGAACAGGGAGCTCGGAAAGTTTTGTGAAGTTTTACGACTTCTAGACCCTATTCTTTCAAGTTTTTATATCATGTTGGGAACCCAACTGGTACAACAATATTGTTGCACTTCTCTGTTTGATTCCAGCAGTGTGAACAGATGTAATTAGACATGTAAATCACAGCGGGATCTTTAGCTGTATGCTGATTAAAAGGTGTATTTACAGAGGAGGGAGGGTGTATGAGTTAAACTGTATCTGTGTTTAGTAGTACTAGATTCCACAGAGACCTGCTTCTAACTGTACTTTCTGTCTGACTCAAACTTTAGAGTGCAAGAAAGGGCACTGGAACAACAGTGTTTGCCAAGTGGGTTCTGAAGGAGAGGTTGCTAAGACTGGAGATAATGTCTGTAAAATACAATAATGATAGTGTGATGCAAGCCAACTTCTGTAATCATATTTTAATAGTAGGGTGGTTTCAGAACCCATTGTTCTGCGGAGCTACCTTAAAATGTATGATCCAGTTCCAAGGCTGATAATTAATTTATGCAACTGTCGATTTAAACTTTTGTTCGTTGTAAAAAAAAAAAATCCTCTTTGGATATATATATATCTTACAGACCACAACATTATATTATATAGATGCAATATACTTTTATTCAGATAATTTCTACAATCATTAATCATATTGATGAATTACAATAAAATCAACCTTTTAATTCTATGAATTTAAAATTATATGAACATAAAATTGTGAATAAACATTTGGACATACAGTATGTCACCCATACATAAAATGCTAATGTTTTAGAAGCTGTCTATCTTTGCAACATATGAATATGTATGTGTGCTGGAGCCAACAATACCTAAAGTATGACTACTAATGAGATCAAGCACAGTTCTGTTCTAAACCATTCCGATAAGGTATCAAACAGCAAAGAAATGACCATAAATGTATATTACGTAAAGGACTGATGACTATACTGTATGTTGTGTGTGTGTGGGTGCTCAGAAACATCCGCTGTGTCTGTTCAATTGTTGGGCCACCCAGCAGTATTCCCAGATCTCCTGCAGGAGGAGGACAGAAATACTGCAAGTCAATGGCCTCTGTAAACTTTCCTGACAATGTTTAAAAAATCTTTGCAACAACAAATTGCCAGTGGTTTATTTATTGCCTTATACAGACAGAGATTGGAAGACCAAGCTATAAGAAGACAGTTCAAGTATTTGCGGAAGGTCTTGTTCTCTCTTATGCTTCACAGAGGACTTCCTGTCTTCTGTCTGACCCTCAGGATGCCTCTGAACCACAGACATGCTGCAGTCACGGTCAGCAACGATGATTAACTAATGGATGGAGGAAAAAAGAGAGAGAGAGAGAGAGAGAGAGAGAATGAAAGACAGCAAAAGAGAGAGAAATGGTCATGATTTCCCCTTATCTTGAAGAAAAAGCAGTGATGTGTGAAGCTGAAGATGCCTCTGAACATGCACAGACTCTGACACAAAACTCTGTCCTTTGTGTATTGCAGCTGGTCTCTTCAGGCATAAACACACACGCACAGACTTTCCCCAAAGTTTCACCCCTAGGCAAAACTATAGACTGACCGCACTTTGTTCTTTATGGAAAGTAGCTTCATGTTGGCATGTTGCTGTTGTGTTTTTGTGCCAAGGTCACGACTGGCTGATTTCCACACAAACTGTCAGATGACCCCTCACTCCATCAGCGGCTGCCTCAACGATGACTACCAGGCCTGCCTTACATCTTACACCAGACTCATTGGTGAGTCATATATAGATAGATAGATTCTAAATTATAAATATTTTAAATAATTTTACTACTATATTATACCACTATTAATATTATTATTTTATTTATTTTTATTTTTTATTTATTTTTTATTTTTTATTTATTTATAGCTTTTATTCAGCAAGTATGCATTAAATTGATCAATAGCTGTTTTTTTTTTTTTTTTTGCATGTAAATACATTCAGTATTTTTGAACATTCTATTCATCAAAGAACTTTTAAAGAAAAAAAAAGAAAAAGATCAAGAAGCACAACTGTATTTAACACCGATAATAGTTCATTGCTAAATAAATGTCAGCAGCAAATCATCTTAGGCTATTAGAATGATTTCTGAAGGATCATGCGACATTGAAGGCTGGAATAATGATGCTGAAAATTTAGCTTCGCCATCACAGGAATTAAATACATTTTAAAATATATTAAAATGGAAAACAGTCATTTCAAATTGTAAAAATGCCTCACAATTTGACAGTTCTTTTGATCAAACAAATGCAGCCTTGGTGAGCAAAAAAAAAAAAAAATCTTACTTGCTTTTGAATGGTAGTGTATAGAATAATATTTTAAAAATCAATCTAAACAGATCAGGAGAAAAGTACTATTAATATTTAACCAACCTTCTTTGCACCATCTTTAGTAAACATTAAAAGCATATAAAATATAATTAAACTAAATATAAATATAATAAAACACAACTTTGACCTATGAAAAGTAATGCTCATGTGCGAGTCAATTTAATAGTTCACTGTGATACACATTATTCAAATTACCTAGAATATTTCATTTTGTTTGTTTTCCCAATAGGTACAGATATGACTCCTAACTACATGGACTCGGGTCACTCAAACTTCTCCATCTCCCCCTGGTGTACCTGCAGAGGCAGCGGGAATCAGGAGGAGGAGTGTGAGAAATTTCTACAGGACTTCAGAGAAAACAACTGTCTCCGTAAGTCTTTTGTTATGAAAGCTTTTCTTCTGCAAAGTCTGTCCCTTCTAGCTCCACTTGTCACTCAGCTTTCAGCATTTACATTCAATTCAGAATATATACTCCGCTTTTTGATAAGCAGTTGAGGCTGTGGCACTTATATGAGCATGTGTCTGCTTAGAAATAGGTTTCTTTACTACTTTTTAATCCTGAATGCTGCAGCTAAGGTGACAATGTTTGAGACCTGCCATGTCTTGTATTTACTCTCCATCAGAAAATTCATTCCATGTGTGGAAGCTCTACCCACCTCCAGAATCATAAATGTCTGATTGTTTTGGAACTAATGCCATGCTTGTTGGCAGAAAGTAAACGTGTAGGCTGAGGCTAAATAAGGCTTCCAGCCTGACTTGTTATCATGTGCGGCTACAGGACTCCTTTTTTGGTATTTCATAGTGATAATGTGTCAGTTTTTTGCTTATTTTATAATGATTATCTAATTAAATGTATTCATTCATTCATTCATCATCTAGATTTACAGATTTTAGATGTAGTTAAACATGTTCATTTCATAGCATTGAATACTCCTAGCATTACATAGACTAAATCTGATTATTACGGCTTTTAGTCTCTGTGTTAAGAATTTACCTTTGTTTACAGACTTTCTGTATCAATGGTTATAAAAAAAAATGCATATTTAGAAATAGGCAAATAAAATTATAATTATTAGGAAGCAAATAAAAGACAATCTAAGAAATTCCACCCAACATGTTTGATTGCTTGTCAGGAATATCTTCCAGAGAGTGAAATATGCAATAGAGCGGAAAACGAAAACATAAGATAATAAGCTACAGAGCTTCAGGCATTAGCTCAGCAGACATTTCTTCCGATATCCCACTGAGAGATAGGCTGAGAAAGATTTCTCAAGTCAAAATAAGCATGGATACAGTATCATTTGCATGGATTTCATGTAAATCATGGCTCTGTTACCAAACATAGTGTGACTGCATTTTAAGGATTTGTAGGCAAACTTTCAGGTGACAGTTAACCAAAAGTTAACAATACCTTGTTATATGGGTGAATTGCAAGGTACCATTACATACTGTATATCCTTTTAGCAAACAAGATCGCATAATAAACTGCAATATACATCGAAGATTGGCAGAGAAAATGTATGCAATGTTATAAATGTATGTCATTACATAGTAGAAAGCAATAAACACATTTGTGTCATGAGGTTTGATGTTAGCAACATGCTAATATGAAACTCTTTTGAATTCAATAGTCATATCTCTTGTCTGCTTTATATTAGCAGCATTATTCTTATGCTGTTGGAAAACTGTGGTTAGTGAACTTGTTTCCTATTAAGAGTGTTTTATATAGTAAACACAAGCTCATGGAGGCAGTAGATAGCAAGCCAGCTGACATAATTGTAAAACTGCCTGTGTGTGTGTGTGTGTCTTGTTTTTCTAGCAATTAACTGATTCCAAATCTGCAAGCTTTACAGAAGTAGCATTTAACTGAACTGCTGACCCCCAGATACAGATAAATATTCCTTGCTCCTTACAAACCCGGAGAAGACAACATTACTTTTCTGCTCAAGGGATCTTGAGAGTTGAAGTCTCTTTGACTTTCTGCGGAAACATTCTCTTATGAAAATGTGCTTTGAATATATGGGGTTTTCCCCCCTTTCTCTTCCCACAGGAAATGCTATCCAGGCCTTTGGCTATGGGTCGCTACCCAAGCCTGATCCTCAGCCTACTACAGTCTCAGTGAAACCTGATCTTGAGCTCACTGCCAGCATCCCTAAAACAACTATGGAACTGGAGGAGCCCTGCATCATATCATCCTGTGCTAATTTAAACGTAAGTCAGATTTCATGTGATCGAGTAGTTTTAGCATTGTATATTGCATCGTGAATTTGAATGATAATGTGGATTTGAGTCAGTTATACCACAGTGAAAAAGAAGTGCCCTTAATTGTTATGAATGCACACTTGTACTTTCAAAGACCATAGAGGGTCTATTTTAAAATTTCTATATAAAAAGTGTACTTTTTTCCCACAAAGATAAGCTTAGTAAGAAACTAAGGTGTTGTAGTCAATGATGCAGAAAGTAAAAGAAGCAGCTGTGTGAATGAATTAGAACATGTTGAGGTTAGTAAATATTTACATCTCACCACTTACAAAGCTGCATTTACAGAAAATCAACACACTTTCTTCATCTATTTTAGTCATACATATTGTAGTGAAATAACAGCAACATATTTACATATAGGAATATTGTATGCTAACTGTCACTTTGCATTTAATTAGCATTTGATTTGACTTATTGACAATAGTCAAGCTATGAACAACTGTAGAATAAACAAACTACAAGAAATAAATTAGTTGACATTTGTACCTTTGTTTGGTTAATTGCAAATACACACACACACTGCTTTGCAGAGTTTTTCACCTGAGTGCAGAATACTCTCCAGAGATGTTGATGGGCTCATAATTAACATATTAAAGTTGAAAATGTAAAATGATTGAATGTGCCTCTAAAAACAGCACAAATAGACCAGACAGAATAATGTGTCCTCACGATTTGCCCAAGGAGCCACACAAATGCACGTCACTATTTACACTGTATGATGTGTTCGCGCACATGTGTGTGTATCTATACATGCTGAGCCAGTAGAGCAATGCTTAATTTATTGTAAAAATTATCATTTGTGAATCATGCATTACCCAAGTAGAAAGTTTATAATAAGAGACTGCCTGAGGGGAAACATTGTTAAACTTTACCATTCTCCAGAAAATCAGAAA
Organism: Carassius auratus; assembly: GCF_003368295.1. Lineage (NCBI taxonomy): Eukaryota > Metazoa > Chordata > Actinopteri > Cypriniformes > Cyprinidae > Carassius > Carassius auratus. Next base: position 182,711 of record NW_020527908.1, read on the forward strand.
CGTGTCAGATGTACATCACAGATTAACCCCATAGCTGAAACTCAGATTTTTCTTCTGGTCCCACTCAACTGAAAGATGAATAGTTTGCCATGGGCCATTTTTCTCATTCTGACAGGTAGAGAAAAAATGGACAAAGTCTCGCTCTGTTTACTGTGTTTTAATTCCAGGCAGAGTTCGACATCACAGTGATTTTTGAAGGGGGCGCTTTGCTCTGTCTAGCAAGTCCAGTAGCACTTAAAGTTTGCCTGAGGCAGGAAGGATGTTCCCTCACAGAATCTACATGTAGAAGTGGCATGTCTTGCTCATGGGCACAACCGAGGCAACAACTCTATTCGCCCAACACTATGAAATGTCTCCAGTGCTATATTGGTATGAATGATCAGAAATTCATCTGGTTATTCCTATCATAGATATTGTATAAATCATAGATATTGTAATTTTTAGTTGTAATCATTAACATTTTTTTTTTTTTTGCTTGGTCAACATTTTTTAGGTTATGGTTTAGTGAAATGGAACTGTAATGCTGTCGACTTTATTTTGATAGTCCACTGTATACATTCTACAAACTTTAAGTAACTTTGCAACTACTTTTCAACTAGCAGTCATGAGAGAATTAGCAGGATGTCTGCTTAATATCTGCTAACACTTTATTTTGATGGCTATAACTTTACAAGCACTCAACAAATTATTCGACTAACCCTAACCCTAACCTAAAAGTCTAGTAATATTCTAATGAGAAGTGTAGAGTAAATTAATGACAGTTAGTCGAAATGTAGATTCAGAGTTATTAGAATGTCTAATGCCATAGACTTAGATTTAGACATAGATGTCACATTCTTATTTTGCCTAATATAAGCCATATTAGAATTGTCAAAGCCGGTTCATGGACACTCAGAAGCAAGTTGACTGTCCGTCTGCAACCGTAGTTATACTGTATACCAGAGGATGCGCAAATTTCTGGAATCTGGAAAAGTTATTTATTTTTTTACTGATTGTTATGACAGATTTACCATTCTAAAATGATGGCACGTTGACTTGGACAGCCTGGAGTGTATGAATATGAATCTACATATATATATCTATGTTTAAATTGGACTATTGAAAGAAATCGAAGAATGTTCGTAAACCAGTCAGAAACAAGCATTCAACGGCCCTGTGGTATAAATGGCAATATTTACCTTTGTTGTTGTTGTTATTGGCCTAAACACCTTGTAAAAATATCATATGTGCCAACAACACAATGCACGAATTTGAATTAATTTAAAACATACAGTTTGAACCGATTCACATTAATACGTTTTATCAATTTACAGCAGGTTATTTCCCTAAAGTTAACGGAATAATCAACCCCAGGGCCCACTATGACTGTCTTTTCGAGGTGACCAAATATGGCAGTTATTGCATTCTCCAATGATACAGTCATGGACGTTGCCATTTTCTTCTTTAATAAGAGAATTTCTGATTTAAATCAGAGATGCTGATTTTGATTTAATGCTTTCAAATGGACAACAAAGAATCAGAAAATGATGCTGCCTTCAAGTCCACCTGGGAAATTCTTCCCATTCGTTACTATGGCATGTCCATCATTGAGATTTAGCCTAAACAAAGCAAACAAAAAGAAAAATGTACCATGTGAACAATATATCCAAATAACTGCATCTGAATTAAAAAAAAATACTACTTTTTTTGCAAAATCATTTATTATAATTCGAACATTCACCAGTATTACATTGAAAATAAGGTTTCCTCTCACAAAGCCCTGTGTACCAAGAAGACTGATTTTGTGAGTATTCATGTGTTGTATGTAGCAGTGCAAGGTGTCTTACTGTGCAGTTCTGTGTAAACAATTAAGACGTGTGAAAGTTCTAAAGCAAAAAGCTAACATGTGAATGAGTGGAAGAGAAATGGAGGAAGATGTTGAGAAGTGCAGGGAAGAGAGGAGGGCATTAGCAGAGCTGTGAACAGAGATCTGGGCTGATGTCAACAGGCAGCTGACACACATCACCGCTCTCGCTAATTAATTGGCTTTTAGTCACTGTCCTCTGTTTCTCCACCACCACCAACATCCCCGCCTGTCAACACACAATTTTGGTCCCTTCCTTTGTATCTTGCTTTGTCAGTCTGTCTGTCTCTCTCATTCACTCTTTGCTAGGCTGCGGTTCTGGCAGTTATGGCTTTTGCCTAAGCCTGCATCTAATTATGCATGTTTACACAGGAAACACTGAAAGTTCACTGCATGAGCCAATGCTAATTCAACACAATCACTACATTCATAGATCAGGTGAAATGGCACACAAAACAAAATAAAGAGACGTACCATACACAAACACTGATAAATAAAATGTTATTGGTAACTGCAGTAGTATTTATTTCACTTAAACATGTGAATAGTGCATTTGTAGATATGTTCATGAAAAGGAAGATATAAACATAATGGGGTAAATTTACTAAGACTGAATCGCACCTATTGATAGTGTTGTTTATTTGCATGGATAGTTTTTGCACCCGGTTCGCTAAAGAATCAGGCAATGGTGCAAAAACACAGGCTGAACGCAATTAGCACGATAAGCCAGTTCTGAATAGAATAAAATAAATAAAATAAAATAAAATAAAATAAAATAAAATAAAATAAAATAAAATAAAATAAAATAAAATAAAATAAAAAAACATTTTCCCACACTATAATTACAAATGAACTAAACTAAAATAACATAAAATAAAAAATAAAATAAATACAAAAACCTAAATAAAAAATAAATAAATGTAAAAATATAATAAAATAAGTTAAAATATATAATTTTCCACAATGTTAACAAAATTAAGCTACCATCAAACAATCCATGCATACTAAATACATGAATATAAATACATATAAATATATAGCAATAGTAATAATACTGTATAAACATATATATTACAACATTTTAATAGATGACTTCAGTGAACATTTTGATTGATGACTCAAAAAAATCAGCATTTTGAACAATTCGTTTAAATAACACTTGGATCAGCTCTTTAAAATGTAAAAGTGCACTCAGTCATATCAAGTTTCTGCACATATGTGTGGTTATAACTCCATGTGATAATCATTTGATGAAAACACAAATAAAATGGACCAATCTTAAGAAAATGGCACATAATTGTTTAAGAATATACAACAAATTGTCTAATTTTCATCGACGTAGCCATGCCTGTATTGAAAATCAATATTATAAAAGACTTAAATACAAAGATCAAGCATCTTTTTGTGCTTGCTCAAACTAGTTTGGGGGTTGTTTATGAATAAGACATAGGGGTTTGCGGTGAAATCCCTCACACTCTTTAACAGCTCTTATAATGCACTTACTTTCACAACATCTTGAAATCACTCATTATAATAGTCCTTCATGCTTTTCCTTTTAATCAGGGGAGGAGAGATTAAGATCGATTCAGTCTCGGGTAAACAGTTTTGTGTGGAGAGAAGGCTGACTAAGGGAGCGGGACACAGCGGACACAAATTGAGGCACTAAATCCCAAAGGGATACAGTCTCTGCCTCCCGGACGTTGTATGTGTCATGTGGCCTTTGGGTTTTCTGGACTACAGCACCTGATTAAACCAACAGCTTTGTGAGAGGCAAACAGATACAGGGTGTTGCTGCAAGAATGCGATTTTAATTATAAAACGCTGAGAGGTGTTCTTGATATCTTTAGAAACAATTCAGCACCGAAACCAGGCATCGGCATTGTTCACATGCTATACTTCTGTCCTATCTTGAAGGTGTCTGGAGATGATATCATCTCCTCTAAGCCTCAGTGGTCTTATTGCAAATGCCAACCTGGCCGCGCAGATGTACTCCAGGCCTTGCTGAAAGGTCTCAGTCTTTATTCTAACGTAATTGAAAACAGATTTATTGGATTAGGGCGAGTCTGCATCTGTGCGAGTGCGCTAGTTCAATCCCACCCTTCTTTGTCATAAACAATACCACGGTGACGTCTTGACAAACAAGCTTTGATGACCTTGTTTGGGAGTGCAGAATTTTACAGTGTGCCATGCAGGAATAAATATATAGTTACATGAGTCAAAAGCAATGGAATGATTTTTACCTCCTTGTAAAAGCCTTCAAAAGTATGAGACCTTATGAGAATTCAGCCAATTAAAAGAAAATGGGCAAAAGCGATGGCTTAAAATAAAACAAAATATGTAGAATGGGACAATATGTATGGACAATCTGTATGGACTCTATCATACTATTGGCAGGAAATGTAAATTTTCTAGGTTTTAGTAAAAGCTGATACCATTAAATAATAATAATAATATGTTTTTTATATATATAATTTCACACATTTTGAACCAACTTTGTATTGTTACTTTGTCAGTTGTACAATGTGTACTCTTTTACATGCACCAAGATGTTGCATTATTTTTGTACTTTTTTTAATCTCACTGTATCTTAAAAATATATCATAAATTATAGCTTTTGTCATTATTTGTAATCAAAAAAGCGGAAGTAAAATCTTTTGACAGCTCCGGGGCTTTTGCGAAATGTAGATATTGCACTTCTGCAGTTTTCGTTTAGAATTGTTTATGCAGGGTGTGTACAAAAACAAAGGAAAGATGAAAAAAAGGAAAGAAATAAAGAAAAAAAATATATATAGCTGTAGCTAGCTGTAACAAAGATCCCTCTGACTTTTTCAGCTCTGCACAAAAAAAACGCATCTCTTTGAGCAGAAGCTTAAGAACTGAGTGAAATAATGACATATTTTGATTGATATTCCAGTAGTTCAGATAAATCATTCTGCATCAAGAGCCTCATCAGTCCGTTCATTACACTTCACAGATCTGTAGAAGAGTCTGTGTCTCTTGGAACTTTTCTGTCAGACATGTTACATTATTGGACTGGATCGCTATATTCTGGAGGTTCTAACCCCAAGAAATCTATAAAGAATAAAAGAGTGAGCCTGATAGCGCTTCACATAAGCCTCATTGTCAGATGATAGATAAGATAGACATGCATTACTGAGGGGTAATGTAGATCCCTCAAACAAGACAGTATCGTATTCTACTTAATTCCATATCTGAAGGATAACCTTATTTCCTTGCAGGAACTGGATTGCTATCCATCAAAAGACTACATCTGCGGAAGTGAGGTAAGAAGTGCACCCAGTGAGTTGGGGCATTATCTATAAGTATCTCTTCCTTGTGCATGAGAAAAAAAGGCTTGATGACTATTGCGTCCAGAGGCAAAGCACAACTGCATGACTTTATTGTAAATATGTTGTAATCATACATATCCAGTGTACAGACACTTGCTCAACATGTACTGCAAAAGCTTTAGGTCAATATTACAACACCTGTCCAGAAAACTGAGAAACATGTAAGAAATTATATTTAGCATAATTTAGATTTTCATCTTTCATCTAGATTTCTTTTGTATTCTGACATTGTTTTCATAATGATGATTATTAATAGTAATAATAATACAATAATATAAATTTGATTTACTGTAATAAATTAAAAGCTTTATTCATCGAATTGTAAGTTATGCAACAACAAAAAAACATGATGTTAGTATTTGTCAATATATGCTGTATATGTAGAAATAATGTCAGTTACATATAATATATCAAATAAATTTGCACTGTAGTAGTAGTAGTAGTATTCCAATAGCACACACACACACACACACACACACACACACATATATATATATATATATATATATAATATATGAGTGTGATACAATAATGTTTTCCAGCATGACCTGGAATTATTTTCATGAGGTTTGCATAGTATCTGGTGTTTCGTATAATCATAATACTAATATTATTTATATTGTTTTTTTTCCTGGCAGGTTCCTGGCAGTCCACCTAACACAAGAGTAGAGTACCCCAGAAATTCAAGTCCAGGCACAAAAGCCCTAACGGATGTTTTGATCCTCGGTCTATTGTTTGCTCTTGGAAACCTCGCTATATAGATCTACCTGAGCTTCGTAAGCCAGCGCAGTGAGGAAAAGGCTGATGGGAACCCCCTCATGATCATCTTCAGACCAAACTAATGCCTCTCTCCTCTACTGAGGCTTTCTTTCTTTCTTTCAAATAAACACCGAACAGAAAGAACACAGAGACTCATATTGAAAAGACTGCTGCATCCTTGCCATGGCCGAAAGAGAATGTTGCATACCAAATGAGCAAACGGCCAAGAAACAGATATTGCGTACTTAGCCGCTTGAGTCCAAAGTCTGGTGCCTGATTGGTGGACCTGCCACTTAAGGCACAGAGCTTTCCGATCTAGTGCACTACTTCCTGCCGCCCACACCACCTATAAAAAGGGCGTCTCGCAGCTCCCATCAGGCCTGAATTACCTGTTGTCTGGCACTGGATTACACCATCTCTGAGAGGCATTCTCCATCCCGGCCCAGTGCCCATTTATTGGATTTGCTACGCTCTTCTTTGACAGCTGCTTTAGCTTTCTCATTGCGATTATTCTCTTTTGGTTCTGTCTTTTTTCCTTCTTTTGTCCATCAGTCGAACAGGAGTAATTACTTTCCCGTGGTTCTTTTAAACGTGAAGTGTTTGAAGTTTAAATCTGTACCCTGTTGACACAGTGCGAGGTGGATGTCAAGGGCGCTCGTTCTATACTTAGTTTGACATATTTGAAAAAGGAAAGAATGTCGAGATGAAGTTGATGAAAATGTACCAATGGATCAACAGAAAAAGTAGATCTATACAAACGGCTTTTGTGTGGGTTTACAATGTCAATGGGCTGCCCACACATGTACAATTTTGTCTGTGAATATGAATGTGTTTCTTTCTAAAAGTACAGCTGTTGATTATTATGTGTTGTCTTTAACTGAATGATGACGAGACTCTAGAGAAAGCAGTGGGAGTGACAAGAGCTGTATGACTGAGGAAGACCTGGAGGTGCTCATTCCACAAATCATTATTAGTCATACCATAACTGATCACTGGTGAAATGGAGTTCTATACAAGAAAAACAAGGATGGCTAGCATTTTGGGACATTCATTGTCATGTGAATCATTGTGTGCAATTTATGATGTGGCCTTACTCTTTGTTTTTGTTTTTAGTTGCTGTGCAGAGAAGGTCGAGTTTTGATGTTCACAATGTTTCTAAAAATGGACTCACACCGATTCACAGGTTCAGTAAATGCACTAGATATTAACTCTCATAAACATTCCAAATACTAAAGTTATGAATAAAACAGACATTGGTATATATATTTGTATATACACCAATGTCTATATCAATGTAAAGTTCAAAACTATAAAGATTTATATATTGTGCCCTAGGCTTGTTACATACGTACCATTGCAAAGCAGATGATAAATAGGTTTTGTGTAAATATGGCACTAATGGGAAATGGAAACACATTAAAGATATGTCGTATCAGTGGGAATCTGTCCGTGAAAACATCAAAACATCAACAGGCAATTTTTTTTTCATTAAAAGATTATTCAATACTTTAAAGTACTAAGATTTATGAGTACTCTGAGATTGTTTCTTAAAGGATCCAATTATTTAATAATCAGCTCTATTTTACCAGATGCTCAAAAAAGAATTTCTTCTCATTTGGTGTGAATGTCCCTAAAATATGTTGAAACATCTGGATATATATACAGTATACACACACACAAACACACACACAATATATATTATTATTTTTTTTATTTATTTTTTTTAGGGGGCCATTATGTCAAAAGACAGGTTTGTCATTATTAAATGAGAACAAGCGCATATTAAACTGTTAAGAAAAAATATCCTGTTGCCAGACACTGACATTGCGATTCTTGCTTCGAAGTGATTTTCAAGGGAGGAAACAGAAGTAGTAGTAAAAAAAAATATGTGTGAATTCTCTGAAAGGTGCCAGTTTACATTTAGTCTTACAACCTTTTATCGAAAAGATAAAGTGATTTTGAATCTCACTGTACCTGAGCTGAAAGCATCGGCCATATGCTCCCCAAAAACAGCACTGAAAGAGTACATCAAAAAGGCCCACTGGGGTTTGGATAATGTTGTGATAGAAGTGCGACTATTGAGTTTGTGTGTAGCTTACATGTACAGTACGTTTGTGTATGAGATTTTTAGCTATGGTTGGGAGGGGAGGGGATTTGGTATCAAGTAGAGACCATTTGAATGACAAATGTAAGCTTCAGATGCAAAGAAATGAACTATGAAGAAGAGCAGCATTTCACAGAGACATTCATTGATGCTTTTGCTGTGTCACATGACTTTGATAAACCATCGTGATTTGATCACCTCTGGAATTAGCAGAACTCTGCATCATCTCATCACTGCTTTGATGTAAGGGTCACCTCCCTTTGTAGACTGCTGTGAGGTCCAGATATGCTAATGCTGTGCTTGTTTCCTGATCAATAAAGCCACTTCAGTTTTTACTGCTTTCCACATTTGTTATATAACTGTGTTACATCACTGTGTTGAGGACATCCACTATGAAAAAAAAAGTCATTTTGCAAATGTGATACTTATGATGATAGTTAAACTGGTCATGAACTGCCCTTTTTTTATTATTTTGTACTGTTCTCTGATGTCCACTTATAATGTTATCATGATTGTTCAAAAAATAACTTTGGAATCATTGGAACGCTATGTTTGAATAGGCATGACACATTGCAGACAGCCTTGTCTGACAGCCTACATCCTTCATAGATGGACGCAGCTGTGATTTAGGTTAAAAACACATAAATACAAAAGGTCTGTAATTACAGACAAAGGAATAGTAATCACGTAATAAAAACAGTTACTCACACTTTTGTAGTGCGACATTACTGTTGAATCCAATATGTTGGTACAGCATCGTCCTTTAGCTTCAATTTTTCAGAAAATCCTGCATGGAACTGTGACTTGTTTGTAAATTAATTTGTGGTAAAATGAAGGACCGAGTTCGTACTGGTACTTAAAGGTTAATGCTCTATTGTGTTTGAAAATACTGCACAAATACACTAATTCCTAAACAGCAGTGTTAACTAAACTAAACAAGAGATAATAACACATTTGCTAAAGCAACCATGTCATTTTAGCTCACTTCTTTAAGTATTTGAACTATTTAATCAAGCCTTGTACCAAATGCTTCACATCTCAAGCACAATGCTGTACGAGGTGTGCTACCGAGCATGTTTACCACATGGTTATGTGATGCATTGATGTGATGGTTAGATTATGTGATACATTTTCTAGTAATCCTATCTTTCTCTCAAATTTACATTTATAATCAGACATGTACAAAATGTATAATTTTTGCAACATTGTTGTCACCAAAAAAGAATAAGAAATATAGAGATGTTTATTATTGTTGTTTCAAACAGGCTTCCTAAACATTCCCCTCTATTCCATTGGTCAGTCCAACAGAAAGCCCCGCCCCAAACTCACACTATTGGTTGAGGTGTTGCTGTTGTCGGAAAGGTTGTGATACTCAAACAAACAGTAAATTGAAAATACCACAGCACCACGATATAGAAACAGTTTGTGTTTCTGCTTATTAAGCTGGGGGAAAGTATTTTAAGCTTAGCGTCAGAGTTCACCTGTAATAGAGAATAATAACCCTATTAGTTAAACATTATGAAAACATTTTTGTCATAAATATTCCAGTTTTCAGCAAAATCGTGTGATGGATTCTAGCTTTCTCAACGTCAGGCACCAGTTCTGAATTATGTTTTATGACTGCTGGTCTCAGCTTTTTATATTGTACTGATATAGTGTAATATAAGCCTTTGAGACAGTCCCATTGAGTTAAACAAAGAACAGATTGCATCCCACTTTCCTTTTTATTTGCCAGCTCAATATGATTTATTGCACAGCGTTAAGATGTTATCAGGTCATTTTGTCCAAACTTTATCTCAAGAGACATTTTCATTTGTGAGCAATTTCTTCACTGGCCATTTTATGTATTTATTTATTTTAATCTTTGACACACATTTAAAATAAAAAGGATTTGACATAGCTTTGAGTATCCATTTGGGATCCACCTTCATTATGCAGAACTCTGTCCGAGAAGGGTCTATATTTGAAGCTGCCTTTCCATAATTAAGTCTAAAAATGGATAGCTTGTGCTGTAGGTTATGTTTATATATCCTTTGTCATTTTTATTTTCATCATTTTATCCAAAATGAAATACATCTGCAAGCAAAAAACACCCAGACTGAGGCTCATACACTTCTGGAATATCAACAAAGCACGTTTTTTTCCGGCAAAATTTTCATAAATGAGAGGCTAATTAGTTTCTACAGCATACAAAGTGTATTCAAACACTCTGTTTGCTCACTATACGTGACGCCCCTGTAAATTAGCCTGTTAATACTCCAGACAGCAATACTGAGGAAGTGATAACCCTCTTTTATCTAGACTTTTATTTATTTTATCAATCAAATCCAAATATGTCTTGGAGAGTGGAGATGAGAGGCGTGTGATGTAAAACTTCCAATCTGAACATGAGTTGAGATTTTGCCTGTACTTGAGTTTAATGGCATTGTCAAAAGTGATAAAACAAGAGACAAAGCAATCCAGAACCCCCTGCTGTTCAGACTGTGTTTGGTTCAGCGTGTGACAGCTGCATTTTTTCACTTTGAGTTTAACTCAATTTCTATCCAGCATGTCTGTGCATTCACCGCGTCTGATCTTAAAGCACAGAGAATATGTTTAGAGACGTTTCAAGAATCTGAAAACATTCCAGCGCTGCCGGTCACTAATTCTTATTGAAGAAGTGAATGGTTAAATGCTTTCCAGTCACCTTTGACTCTGATATTGGCGAGTAATGGTGATAAACTTTAAGACTTCCCTAAGATGTCTTCCCTTTTAAGCCAAGCTCTGCATGTTTCTGCTTTGGCTCTTTGCCATCTTATAGACTTTACAAACTTTGTAATTTCCATCTCATTTTCATCTTCTCTCTGAACTGCCAGAATGAAGCTCTAGAGCAAGAGCAATTCATTTTGAAATGACTGTGTAAGTTTACACAGGTTATTTACTTGGATATGGATTTCTATGTTAACTAATATTTCTTAGATTTGCACTACTTTTCCTAATTAAAACAGATACATACAGTACAGACCAAAAGTTTGGACACACCTTCTCATTCAAAGAGTTTTCTTTATTTTCATGACTATGACAATTGTAGAGTCACACTGAAGGGATCAAGGGCTATTTGAGCAAGAAGGAGAGTGATGGGGTGCTGCTCCAGATGACCTGGCCCCTATAGTCACCGGACCTGAACACAATCGAGATGGTTTAGGGGTGAGCTGGACTGCAGACAGAAGACAAAAGGGCCAACAAGTGCTAAGCATCTCTCGGGGAACTCTTTCAAGACTGTTGGAAGACCATTTCAGGTGACTACCTCTTGAAGCTCAACAAGAGAATGCCAAGAGTGTGCAAAGCAGTAATCAAAGCAAAAGGTGGCTACTTTGAAGAACCTACAATATGACATATTTTCAGTGGTTTCACACTTTTTTGTTATGTATATAATTCCATATATAATTCCACATGTGTTAATTCATAGCTTTGGTGCCTTCAGTGTGAATCTACAATTTTCATAGTCATAATAATAATAATAATAATAATAATAATAATAATATAGCAATAATAATAGTGATGACGATGATGATGATGATTGTTGTAAAAATAGAACTGGGTTCAGGTTACAAGAAAATTTGCCATTATTATTAATATTATTTATAAAAAATGCTATTTTTAGGTAAATGTGAAAGAAAGAAAGAAGTATATGTAAATAAATATGTACAAGTTCTTTTTTTTTTTTATATAGTGTAACCAAATCAGGTTGGTCATTTGTATATAATGTAATTTGTATATAATATATTTATGATAATTCCAAAAATAATGATTAAGAACTGATCATGATCATCATTAAAACTTACCTTCCTATATTGAGTTTTTTTTATACTGTTTCTTCAGTTACTGCACTTTCTTTTCAGAAAACAAGACTGCATGTAACATTGACAGGGAGCAGTGTTGTGTGAGGAAGTGCAATGTTGTGCCTTTAATGAGTGTTTATGAATATGTGCTGACACACGTGATTAATGCAGTTGTATTCTGGCTAGTGAATGTTGCGGACTAGGCATGTTTTATTCGGTATATATCTGAACTAATTAGCACTTCATCCGCCCTCTGAAACCACTGAGCTGAGTCAGACACACACTCATAAGCTACATTGATACACATATGCAGAAATCAGCAGTTCTCTATCAGGCCAATCCACCATCTAAAATACTGACACACCAAAAGTGCTGAAGCCCATTTCAACTACATTACAAGTCACATACAGTAGTAGTGTGGAAGGGGGTAGTTAAATAATGACAGTATTTTCCATATCTGTGTGAACTATCCCTTTAATACATTAGGTTCTGTGCTGAAAATCTAACTTGGTGTTCCTCGGACCAGCAAGAACCACAGTGGACCAGCCTCTCAAAATAATCTCTCATTATGCTATATTATGACCACAATTTGAATTCAGACTTTGGTAACACTTTAGTATAGGGTCCAATTCTCACTAATAACTAGTCACTTATTAGCATGCCTATTAATAACATATTGGCTGTTTATTAGTGCTTATAAAGTACATATAATGCATGACATCCATAATCCTATCCAATAACCTAAATTTAACAACTACCTTATAAACTATTAATAAGCAGCAAATAGGAGTTAATTAAGGCAAAAGTCATAGTTAATGGTTAGTTAATAGTGAGAATTGGACCTTAAAATAAAGTGTGACCCAGACTTTCTTTCAGTTCGCACAGGTTTTGTATTTCATTTTGGAACAGATTGGTAGCCTGGATAATTTTGGCAATGTTCATAAGTGGTACATACACTCAGCTCAGATCAATGAGGTCTACGACAACTAAGTTTCAAAAAGAATCACAAAACCTTTTAAGTGAAGAAAAACAAGCTTGAAAAAAAGACTGCATCAAATATTTGGTAATAAAATAGTATAACACGAAATGTATAAGCTTTGTTTTGTAGGTTTGTCATTTTTAAACACCACAATATTGTTATTCCCTGTGTGAACAAAGTCAGTACGTTTTAGTCCAATGCAATAGCATTAACTTTTCCGGCAAAAGAAAATCCCCTCTGAGTCAAAATAGCTGGAGCTCATTTTTGCATGACCTCCTGACCTACACTGCTGATACCAGCTGACAGGGATGACATGTATCTCGGTTATCACCCATTTTTGTCCATAACAACCAGAGGAAGGAAGGAAAAGATCCTCTTGGTTCTCCACCTGTTATGTCACATTAATGTCTGATGACTTCTGCAGAACAGTAGTCCTCTTACCGAGGGTGTTCCGGTCTCAGTTGTGAATAATTGATTTGCGTTTAACCCTCATGGGAGGAGTGTGTGTCATGATTTCTTTTAGCTCTGTGAGCTAGAAGAATATACGAGACCTCAGTGTGTAACTAGAGTCAGCCATTTAGTGCAGAAACAAGGAGATAAGCCCTATCATGTCCCGCTTACTAAACACATTTCCTCTTATTTACTTTATCTTTGTCTGCTTTGTAGCCACATGTCTCTGATCTGCAACATACCACATCAGTATGTTTATTTATTTTTTTGGAGGGGGGACAGGTTCCCCAGAAAACAGGTTCAATTTGGTTCAAACAGGTTCACATTTACTCACTTGGTTTCACCTGTGACTTACTTTGGCCATTGTGTCTACGGCTGTACATTATGTGAACTGGATACAGGCATTTTGGCATGGGCATCATGCCAGAACGTTTAGCTCTGACAGCACAAGGAACTGTGCTGAGTGTGTGTGTCAGCACTGAGCTGAACAGGGCAGACGTACACATTTTTTGAGCCGAGGCACAGGAAGGACTTGTAAAGCCTGTAAGCTGGCACAGAGCAGAGGCAGGGAAAGGCAGAGCCTGGCTGAGATGGTAATACATCTCAGTGAAATCAGATTCGTAAGAGCTTCCACCCACTGCTTGTCGACGCAGGTGACAGCACAGCACTAGTCAATAATACACCTCTGCAATAAGAATTAGCAACTTGCAAAGACAAAGACTCTCACTTCTCTCACAGCATGTCACCCTGCAGCCCGAGTCTGGTGTCCCACTGAAGCTTAGCGGGGCTGAGCCTGGTAAGAACCTGGATGGGAGAGCTCCTGGGAAAACTAGGTTGCTGCTGGAAGAGGTGTTTGTGAAGCCAGCAGGGGGTGCTCACCCTGTGGTCTGTGTGGGTCCTAACACACACAGGGACACTATACTGTCAAAAAGCACCATGCTTCGGATGAGACATTAAACCGAGGTCCTGACTCTCTGCGGTCATTAAAAATCACAGGATGTCTTTCGAAAATAGTAGAGGTGTGACCTCGGCATGCTGGCCAAATTTGCCCATTGGCCTCTGACCATCATGGCCTCCTAATCACCCCCTACTCTACTGATTGGCTTCATCACCCGGTCTGTGTTTGATTAGGGTTAGAGCTAAACTCTGTAGGAAAGTGGACATGGCAAGCCAGATTTGAGGATCACTGCTTTAAAGGAATGTCTTCCTTTAAAGGAATAGTTCACCCAAACAATGAAAAATGAAAAGTTTGTTTCTTCATCAGAACAGATTTGGATAAATCTAGCATTATATAATTTGCCAAAAATGGATCCTCTTCAGTGAATGGGTGAGTCCAAGGAGATTCCAAACAGGGTCCAGTTAATCCACAAAACTCAAGTCTTTCAATTAACATTTTGTGAAGCAAAAAACCAGCATGTCTGAAATAAACAAATCCATCATCAGTCAATAACCATTAATAATACTGCTTCCTCCAGTAAAAAAACTCAAATTGTCTGAAACAGGAGAGAAATATGCACAGATCAAGCACTAAACAGCTCTTAACAGATCTGTCAGTGGATTTCAATTTGAGAGTAGAACAAGGGATGGACTTTTTCATTGGAGGAAGGGTTATTATAGATGTTGGACTAGTATTTTGGCAAGAAGCAATAGTTTAAATGTAAACCATCTTGATGAATTTATTCTTTACATACTGTATATCCAGCTTTCACCATACATTAATTGATGGACTGGAGTTGGATGTGGATTACTTGGAGATTTATTTGGAGTTGTTTGGACTCTCGTTTTGATGGCACCCATTCACTGCAGATGATCCATTGGTGAGCAAGTCATGTAATGGTACATTTTTCCAAAATATTATGATGAAGAAACAAACTCATCTGCATTTTGGATGGCCTGAGAGTTGGTAGATTTTTTTGGCGAACTATTTATTTAAAGGAAGAGTTCATCTAAGATTAACATTCTGTCATTATTTATTATACATTTTCCATTAATAATTTTCATTTTGGGGTGAACTATTCCTTCAACATCAGTGTAGAGATGCTGAAAATAAATAAATGAATGCAAAGTTAAGTGTAAGCCAGAGTGAAAAATGCAGTCATCAAACACAGCGTGAACAGCAGGGGGTCTGGAACTGTTTATCAGTTTTGACAGCACCATTTAACTGCTTCAAAATCAAAACCACAACCCATATTCAGATTTGTTATGTATGTGTTTGTGTTAGTATAAGAGTGTCACTCACAGTGGTTTCAGGTATAGGAAGTGCTTTCATTTCAGAAATATATTGATAAAACATGTCTAGTCTGCAGCATTCACTATCCATGCACATTTCCATAAGCACTGATCATAGTCAAAGTATTGCACTTCTTCACACAATACTGCTAATTGTCTTTCTGTGAAGAGCTTCTTTTTTGTTTGTTTTTGTTGTTGTTGTTTTTTTGTAACGCTATGCTTGATTTGCACAATGAAAAATGAAGATGATACTTAAATCAAACCTATGACATTATATTGGATATTGCATGAATATTTACATAATCACAGATGACTTACTTGTTCCTGCAAAATGGATGTAAATGAAATTAGAACATTTGAACAATAACAACAATAAAACTCTATCAGTAAGTGGAATATGGCTTGACTAATGAAGAAGGCGCGTGGAGCAAATGCAAACTGCATGCAGACAGACAGACAGACAGACAGAGAGACAGACAGACAGACAGACAGACAGACAGACAGACAGACAGACAGACAGACAGACAGACAGACAGACAGATAGATAGATAGATAGATAGATAGATAGATAGATAGATAGATAGATAGATAGATAGATAGATAGATAGATAGTGTATGTATTTAGGTATGTATGATGTACTACTGAGGAATGTTAAATATTAGGTTGTTTTAGTGCTCTACTTTGCTTAGTCTATTTGACTAGTCCTTTCTGAAGAATTGGACATAAAATGAATAATTTATTTGGAGGGGCAGAAATAAAACCACTCATTCCTGTGTCCACTGAAAGGGAAGAAGGAAAATCTAATTATTTTAAACAATATACAGAAATAATTTCCGTTGCCTTCACTCTTTCTGCGCTCCTCCACCATTTTTTTTTTTTAAATCTCATAGGCGGTGCAGCACAAACAATGTGCTGCTCTATTGTGTAATTAAGCCTTTCAAAACGACATCTGCTTTTGACTTGGCAGACCTCTTGATGCAACAGAAGGCTATGGAAGGACCAATAAATGAGACCCATTTGATCTGAAGTCACTAACTCCATCTATCACTTACCCATTCCTCCATTAAATATGTTTAGGTAATTAGGCTAAATTAATTAGCAACACTGGGGTGCAGTCTACCAGGAGTAATTGCCTGAACTAATCCCCTGCACACTGGGATGGCATAGAGTGTTACTATTTGCTTTACATGCTTTACATACATCACTGATCTATAATATAGAATATATAGTTTTATATATAGATCAGTGACATACATGCATTTTTCATTTTGAAACAAAATAGAAAACGTTATTTCTTTTGACTTTTTAAATTTCATCCAATTTAAAAAGAAATGCTTCCATGGCCATTCTTACAATTTGTTTCTCCTCACTCTTATTTTGTATAACAGTCATATATATTTTTATATATTATTCTAATATTAACAAGCTTCTGTTTATATTCTCACCAACTGCATCAACATGCCCTGCACAGTAATGACCTCATGAACCATGCAAGAATATAAAGCCTACTTTACACTCCAGCACTTCCTTCCTCTGGGTAAGATGGAGTTGTTCCTCAGTGTTTTTCAGAGAAACTTCCCTTCACACCAATGAAGGGAAAAGCCCAGAGGGTCCTCATTAACTCTGGGTTAGAGGTACACTATACCCAAATCCACTCCCCCACACTTAGTGTCAAGACCCGCAAGACTTTTTCTACACGCTCAGCATTCAAGGAATAGCTTCCAGGCAGGACAGCACTAAAGGCCAAATTTAAACGAATGTTACTTTGTGACTTTGTAGGTAATCCAGGAAGGGCAGATAATGGTGTAAATTAAAAGTGTTAACAGTTGTAAGATGCTGCTGAGACACTGGGCTTCCAAGGGAGAAAGATATTATCTGTTCATGGACTGAAAATCACAGCAATTTGCTTGTCTTCGAAAAGCTGTAGGATTTGAATGTGTAGATGTATAACGTTTGTACATGCCTCTTTAAATGTAATTTTTATGTAAATCATTAGGTTAACATCGTATGGAAAACTGGAATATGTTGTGACGGCTAATTGTTTTAAACTGTAATAGACATTAATTCATTCATTCACTCATTCACATTCACACACTTATTTATTTATTTGAAGACAGAGTTCTCTATGGAGTTCTCTAAGCTTGTTTCCGCCACAGGATGAAAATAAATATACAAATAATAAAGGTTTATATCTCACAATTCGAACTTTATTTTTCACAATTTTGTCTTTTTCGCAATTCTGAATTTACATCTCACAAAAAAAAAATTCTGCCACGAAATATAAAATAATAAAAAAATATTTGCTAATTATACCTCACAATTCTGAAAAAATGAAGCTCACATTATGATATATAAACCTAAAATTGCAAGAAAAAATAATACAGAATTCTAAGATAAAAAGTCACAATTACCTCATACATCAACGCTTATAAACCATACAGAATGAGTTTTGAGAAAGTAAAAATGCACAAAGTTTCCTGTGAGGGTTAGGGTTAGGTGTAGGATTGGTGTAGGGCCATAGAATATACAGTTTGTGGAGTATAAAAACCATTACGCCTATGGGATGTCCCCACTTTTCACAAAAACAAACGTGTGTGTGTGTGTGTGTGTGTGTGTTGAAACAATTTGTTTTTAAACAACAGCAATCAATCTTGGCTGTTAAAAAAATGAACCTACATCCTGCAGCAGCAAATTTCCATCAAAAATATATTTTTCATTTGCAATGAATCGCCAACAGGTAAGCACCCTGAATGCCTCAGTATAACTATGCTCACATACATGTGAATTTAATCACAAGAAAAATAAATAAATAAAAGAAGCAAGAAGACAGAACACAGGGATAAATGGAAGAATTAACGAGACATTTTTATGTTATTTTTTCCTCTCTCTGCTCTTCATTTTCAAAATGTTCTGGTGGTCATTATGGAGGGCAGAAAGGAGCAATATACTTCAAAGAAAACTTTTATTTTCTTTATAACAAGTTCTGCAGGGAAATGTAAGATGATTCAGGTTTTTCATGAGTACATTTGAGGTAAATGATTTCTGCTGTGAAGTCTGCTGTGCCTAGAGCTTTCATTATCAGCTAGTTGACATTGTGACAATGCTTTGGTAGACTCAGTCTCATCAGTTTCTTTAAGTCTTCGAATTTACTTCAAATATGTGAAGCTGTCTTTAATACATGCAATGCTTTTGAGTCAATTGGAAAAAGACAAGTCCACCTATAAAAAGTACCACGGAAATACCAAAGCATATAAATAAGGTAATCATTCAAGTACGATGTTAAAAAATACTATCAAAATACCATCTGATATCATCACTCTACCATGTTACTTTTTCTAAATGTGTGTTGGAGCAGTTACAATAATGAATGAGGGAAAAAAAATATGCTAAATGAACAAGAAAAAAAGTATATACTGTTATCTTAATTAAATTAATTTTCTAATTTAATTCACTGAACCTTTAGGAAGTCTGATAAACGTGTCTTTCAATGGCTCTGGAAAATGAGAGACAGAGGGGAGGGGAAAAAGGCTGGCATAAAACATTCTTGTCAACCCATTTGCAGGTGACAGCAGAATATGCACTAATAACTACCTGAATACGACAAAACATTCACCACCCTGTGAACAAGGCTCTGTATTTTTACTCTTACGGAACAAGAAAGGCAGAAAAGAAGGTGGAATACATTATCTGTGCTATATTTGTTCAGTAGACAGGAAGAAATTCACTAGAACCATGTCAGACTGGTGCTATACAAGAAAAACAGCATCGGTGCTGATGAAATAGTACTTTAGGTGCCAAATAAATGTTAAACCTCTTGGGAATCGAGTTTTGTTAGACCAGATCTGTTCAGAATATATATTGTAGTATCTGTGATTGTATAGAGAAGGGTTTCCTGAGCATGTTTTAGTGTTGCTGAAGTGTGGAAACAATTGCGTGTGATTATCACAGACGCGTTCAATATCTAGTAATTAAGCCGTCAATGTTTGCATTCAGATTCGACAGCATTCTGTTAATGATTTCCTGTTTAAAGGAAAGATTCCCAATGAAAGACAAATGAAACGCGACCTTTAAATGTGTTTGAGAGGGCCTGACACTTGATGTTTACGGTTCGAGGGCTCTGTAATAAAAATGGAACACCTGATGTAGGAGACTGTCAGAAAATCTCACACCCAACCAATCAAAGTGTCACAATCACACCCAAGGGAAAAAAAAATGAAGAGATGACATCAGAAAATTACTGGAGAACCAGGTCATTTGTATGTTTTAAAGGGAAAGGGGAGTATGTTTAAATCAATAGTTCATCCCAAATTGAGACTTCTGTCATCATTTACGATGTACAAAATGATTTGTTTTCAGCTGAGATGATGGTATGTTGCTTTTACTGCTTGTCTGCAAAGGTTTCTGAGATTTCCTTAATCATAAAGGACATATGTGGCTAAATACCACTTTGACCAAAAGTGGCATCTTAGAAAGCATCATGATTAAGTTGTCTAGGTTTTCAAGACAGACTTTATGTTGGGAATGCCACAATAATGGATTAAAATGCTGTCACTGGTTATAGAGCAGGACACTACCCCTCGTCTGTGTCCTGGCACTGGAGTACAGCATAAGCACCTTCAGAGGCTGGAGATTTGATGGAATCCTGCTGTCAGGCCAATCACTTGTGGTCTGTGTGACCATAATTACTTCCTGTGGCTTAATAATAAACGTTGAGACTCTAGCCATGTTCGTGTTCATTTGCCCCCCACTGTTAGACTAGAGTGCACTTTAAATGACTTTGTGTTACACAGCGTTGCACTTACTAATCACATATCAGTCTGTACAGGTCAGTTTCCCACTGCAGCTGCATTCATTCATGCTGCAGAAAGCTCATATTCCTATAGTGCATGCAGCTGTACTCAGATATTTTCTTAGATGTGCTATATATAATAGGTTTATACTTATTATACCTTTAGGATTTGAACAGCCTGTACAGATGTACTGTACTGTAACTCTGTCACACTACAGTAGAATGTCAAATCTGGAATACACAACACAACTTTTGCACAACACCACAGTTTACAGGCTGGATGATTCTACATTAGTTTCCTTTGCAGTCTGCAGATTTGAGTTGACAGATTTCACAGAAAATCAAGTGGTGTATGATGGGCACAGTTTTTTTTTTTTTTTTAAGCTTCAGACTATGATTCTATCCAGCCAGATGAGATCAAACTTTTGTGATATTTTGAGATGATTTTAGAGTACATTTTCAAACTCCTGTCTGATACTGTGTGTGATCCACAGTGTTTAGTGTACGATGCCCTGTTTTTTCTCTGTAAGTATTTACAAAGTTGCCTAGCGTTTTAAACTCTGTGCAGATCTCAAACCAACTGATTCATTCTAGGAACTAAGCTGACTGACTTTGCAAGTGAGTCATTGAATAATTCATTCAGCTGATTCACTGAACAAGCAAACGGGAATGTTGTGTCTAAAAGTTATTTGTTATTATTATTATTATTATTATTATTATTATTATTATTATTATTATTATTATTATTATTATTATTATTATTATTATTATTATGTGAATTGAACTGTGAGTGGATTTGTCAGAGAGTCTGATATGGAAGTTTATATCAGTTCAACCAATAAAATGTATATACTCAACTTCTACAACCTTTTGATATCTTAAAATAGTCCTGACAATTAATGATGCATAGGTCAATAATATCCCAAACAAGGGATAAACAACATAACACAACAAATTGTGTAGACCCATATATAACACTATCAACTTTTAAATATTTAAATATAAATGAACATATATTCAGCTTATGATGAGAAACACCATCCTTGACATCCTTCATTACGACAAATTTACATGGCTCTGCCATTCAGTCTCACTTGTTTAAAGATCGTTGTATAATAGTTTTTAACTACATACATGTGAATCTGACAGCTGATTGGCTGGTTAACTCTGGTAATAAGTATGCTTATAAGTGTGTAAATTGATTAAACAAATGCCTCTGTTTTGTTAGATTATTATTATTATTATTTTAGCCATGCTGATATAAAAAAAAAAATACAGCACTTATGCTCATATGAAATTGATTAAATACAATGCAATAACATTCATACATTTTTAAGTACATATGTTCAACACAGTACAGTGCTGGAAAAAAGGCTAGCTTGGAGGCAAGACCAGCAGCATGTGCTTTGAATACTTGACACTTCTTCAGGGCTTGGTTCACTCTCCTGCCTGACCTTCCATCGGCCCTTTAAGAAAGAATTCACCAACTACAAGCTCCTCTGGCCTGACCTGGTCACTGCTACCCAGTGTTTCCATATTCTGGCCTCTTTCCCAGGAAGAAGTTGGCCTCTTGTGGTGAATGAAACAGAAGTCCATACTGCATTTCTGAGTAATGCTACTCTCTCTTTGAGTTTAAGAAATGTACCTGACTCTGTCTCACTTTCTAATGAAGTTAAATGCATTTTTGAAGGCAGCTATTTCATGACACATTCACATACTCATACAAAACATATTGCCAACTGTAGGATACAACCCTGGAAGAAGCATGCATGCAGTGAAAGTTACTAGCAAATTATTTCAAAACAAAAGTCTTTGTAAAAATGTTAATCCTTTTATTGTTTTCACTGATGGCAAGGCCAATTATATATTTCTCTTTTTTTCCCCCTTCTTCCTTAAAGGGGGGGTGAAATGCTATTTCATGCATACTGAGTTTGTTTACACTGTTAAAGAGTTGGATTCCCATGCTAAACATGGACAAAGTTTCAAAAATTAAGTTGTACGTTTAAAGGAGTATTTTTGTTCCAAAAAAAACACTTCCGGTTTGTCACAAGTTTCGGAAAGTTTTTTTTTCGAGTATGGCTCTGTGTGACGTTAGATGGAGCGGAATTTCCTTATATGGGTCCTAAGTGCGCGCTCTTCTGCCGGAAGAGCGTGCGCTCCCGTATAGCAGAGCACTGAGAGGCTGAGCACAGACATTCATTCGCTGATCAGAGCGAGAGCGTCGCGAAAAGTCACAAAAGAAGTGTGTTTTTGGTTGCCAGGGCAAGACAACCCTGCACAGATTACCAAAAGAGAAACAGCATTAAGGGACCAGTGGATGGAGTTTATATTTACAGAGCATCAACGGAGTTGTGCAAGTGTTTTTGTTTGTTCCCTGCATTTCGGATTGCACATCGTTTATTTTTAAGGATAATGCAGTCCCAACGGAAAAGGGTCACGATTGTGTGTTGGAACCACATGCGGTGAGTAAAACTGCTTCAAATATCTCTGTGTTGTTAACTTAACTATCAGCGCGTAAGCACATCAAGTAAACAACATGTTGTCATCAAACTGCACTTTCCACATGTACAGCTTAAAAAAAAAAAAAAAAAAAAAAAAGACGACATAAAGTGGAACTTAGTCATTTTCCAAAGCCGCTAAGCAAATATATACAGTTTCAGTACATACCACATAGCATACCGCCTTTGCTGATGCTGCTCTTGTTAAATTTCAGCCTCTGGATCTGTGTCACAGCTTCCGCATGCTCTCAACTCAAAAGCCTACTGGCGCTCGTGATTCTTTAGCTCCGCCCACACGTCACGCCTCTAGGCGCTCGTGTTTTTCCGAGAAAAATCGGTACAGACTATCTTTCTCTTATAAATATAATAAAAATAAAGACTTTTTGGAGTTATGAAGGATGCAGTACTACTCTATAGGTACTCAAGATTAACAGGATATTGAGTGAAAACGAGCATTTCACCCCCCCTTTAACAACGACAATCAGAAACCAATCACTTTCTCAATGATATGCTAGTTATTTAATTATCTAAGGAATCATAATCATTATTAATGATATAATGGTGGAGTCAGCTGGTCTCATTTTTTAATTTGTAGTTTTATTTTTGTTTGAATTACTTTTTTAATTTTGCCATTTTTACTCTGTAGGCATTTTCAAAGAACAGAGTATAAAGGAAGATGAAAAGGAAAATGAACATGAAGATCGCCTCTAGTTAAAACGAAAAACCTTATCTAAATAAATGCAGCTCAAAGTTCTCCTCAAATGCCACTGAATAAAGGTAAAGCCCATCACCCTAAAGCGTGTTAATGCGCTCTGAGGAGAATCTTTTTAGACAGCTTCTTTTTTTCAAAGAAAAGCCTGAGAAGACAAGCCATTAAAAAGAACAAACCTTTTTTCATTTACTTGCTACTTTCTTTTTCTGCATATTTCAGCTGAGGAGTAGACCAGAGATGTTACATAAAGCACTCGCTTTAATGATTCTGCAGATCATTTCTGTAATATGTCTAGAAAGGTCAGCATCAAATAAGCATGAAAAAGATGACAGGAGAAAGGATCATGCTAATGAAAATTTCTCTGTCACTGATCATTTTCCAAATCCAGGAAGACTCTGTTTAAGAGCCTAAATGAGAGAGATGATGCAGATGTTGAAAATATTAGTCATGAACATTCAGTGCAAAAATAATTGTTTTAATAAGTAATTTCTTGTTTTCCTATTAAAAATCCCAACACAGTTAACTAATTAAAACTAGATACATTAATTTGAGACTTGTTTTCATGGAATATATCTTGAATACATAAACTGATTTATGCTTACAGTAAAACAAGAATAAATTAATATGCAGTGAGAAAAATAAATTTAGTTGAGGGTAGATTCTTTGAAAACAAGTATTCACCCTCTGGCCAATCAAAATGTAGATGAGTTTGTTTATTCACTGAACAGATTTTAATTAATTTAGCATTACATCACTTGCTCATCAATGGATCCTCTGCAGTGAATGGGTGCCGTCAGAATGAGAGTCCAAACATCTCATAAAAAACATCACAATAATCCACACGACTCCAGTCCATCAGTTAATGTATTGTGAAGTAAAAAGCTGCGCGTTTATGAAAAACAAATTCAATATAAAGATGTTTTAAAGGTCCCATGACATGGATCATTTCCTTATCTTTAAATGCTTTTTAATGTTCTCTTAGGTGTACTTATATTGTTAGTATGATTTTTACATTTAAAATTTAGAAATAAAAAGCATTTTTAGATCCTGATATTAGCCCTCTGGCTTGAATGCTCTGTTTGAAGGGGCGTGTCTGAAATCACTGAAATCACTGATCACAGATCAGGCATTAATGAACACTGTTACTCACTGTTTGTGCCGGTGCTGTCGAATCCATATCATAAAGGTCTGTTTGAAACGCCTGTGCTGACATTGCGACTGAATTATATGTAAATATTTGGGCGGGCAAAGCAGAGAAAGGAGGTAACAATTCTCGTTGCAACGTCACAACGAGGAGATTCAAGATCAGCCCGTTTGAGCTTCCATTTTCTCAAAGGCAGAGAAAGATAGAAAAATCTCAATTTACACCGATTCAAATTTCTAGAAACTCGGGGACCATATACAGGCTAGGGGAACTTATATTAATCTTAAAAAACCTCAGAAAGTGAAATTTTCATGTCATAGGACCTTTAACCTAAAACCATTGTTTCCAGCTAAAATACAAGTCATCTATCCATAGTATTGTAATATTGCTTTCTCCAGTAAAAGAAAAACACATCTCACTTGAATCAGAAGAGAAACAATTATAAACATATATGTTGGTGGATTTTGATGTGAGAGGACAACAGGAGATGGAGTTTTTCACTGGAAGAAGAGTTATTAGGAAAATTGAAACGAGAGTTTAAACTTAAAACACCATAATGAAGGATTTGTTTCCTACAAACACACAGCTTTTCATTTCACAAAATGTTAATCGATGGACTGCACATGTGTTTATTACTTGTGGATTATTGTGATGTTTTTTTTATCAGCTGTTTGGACTCTCATTCTGACGGCACCCATTCACTGCTGATGATCCATTGGTGAGTAAAAGATGAAATGCTAAATATCTCCAAATGTGTTCAGATGAACTCATCTATATCTTGGATGGCCATAGGGTGAGTAAATTTTTATTTATGGGTGAACTATTCCTTTAAAATGTTATAGTATATTTAAGTATATTTACATATATTTTCGTTTTCTAGAACTAAAAAAAAAATACTGATTAAAAGTACAATCACATAAGCAACATGTCAGAGCTAATTTTGCAGGTAAACATGTCCATTGTCAATATAGCAATGCTCACACTGTCGAATTCAAACCACGCAGCTTTCTCTTGGTCAAAGCGGAGAATCTGAATGACCAATTTGAACATGACGAACTTTATTGCCCAATTATCAGACAATTAGAGTCCATATTTTATTGAGCTCTACAATTATAAAACCTTAACTGGCACCAAAGGCTCCTAGACCATTTCCCAAATGGGATCAGAAAGATTAAATGGCGGGATGCCCTTACTGGTGATTTAGAAACAGGAGACAATAGTATGGAGCCAGAAGAGTCTCAATAAAGATAAATGCACACACTACAGTCACATATGCACACACAGGATTCATAGATGCACACACATGATTCATAAATGCACACACAAGATGCACAAATGCGCACAAAATTCACAAATGCACACACAAAATTTAAAAAGCACAGAAGATTCACAAATGCATACAAAATTCAGAAATGCACACAAAAATCATAAACACACACACAATTCAGAAATGCAAACAACATTTACAAATGCACTCAAGATTCACAAATGCACAGGACAAGATTCACAAATGCACAGGACAAGATTCAGAAATGTATTTCTGATGCACACACACATATATCTTGATTCACAAACTGCTTGCGGTCTGTGAACTTCACTGCATTTGTGTGTGAATTTTGAGACTCCCCTGACTTGGCTCTACACACAAATGCCTTTTTTTAAAAAGGGAATGATCAGCAACCAATCAGATATCTCCCTTCTTTTAGCCAATCACAAGAATGCACCCCATGTGGGGGGGATTGTTTACTTATAAGCCAATCACATGAACGTGTTCACACAGCAATTGTATTAAATTGTATGAAAATACAGATGTTTAGATTACAATTCAGGTTTATTTTTTATTATTTTTTACTAAATATAAATGTAAAAATGTCTCAATACATATAGCCCAGTGACTGCAGAAAAAAAGTTAACCATGGATTCATAAATTTGCAATGGGCAATTATTTCATTTTATTGAAATATTTTAATGAAAGTAAAAAAAAAAAAAAATGTTTAAACCTTTTTGAATATTTAAATATATCCAAATATTCTTTTGGATGCAATATAGAA
Organism: Carassius auratus; assembly: GCF_003368295.1. Taxonomy (NCBI): domain Eukaryota; kingdom Metazoa; phylum Chordata; class Actinopteri; order Cypriniformes; family Cyprinidae; genus Carassius; species Carassius auratus. The sequence goes on from NW_020527908.1 coordinate 209,441, forward strand.
GTCACTTTAATTATAATATTCAGTCCCTACATGAAGAGAGAGTCAGTGGTCCGCTGCGAGAGGAAAGTGGCTCTCTGGCTGCGAAAAGTGGGTCTCCGGCTGTCGTTCGCTTAGGAAAGTGAGTTGATCGCTGCGTGAGGAAAGTGAATCATTCGCTCAACTTCGCTGCTTGAGGAAAGTGAGTCGCTCGCTGGGTGAGGAAAGTGAGTCGTTCGCTGCGTGACTCGTGAGGAAAGTGAATCGTTCGCTGAGGAAAGTGAGTCGCTCGCTGGGTGAGGAAAGTGAGTCGTTCGCTGCGTGACTCGTGAGGACAGTGAATCGTTCGCTGAGGAAAGTGAGTCGCTCGCAAGGGGCAAGGAACTCGACCGGAAGTTGAAGTCGGGTGGGGGCTGCCATCTTTTAGCAGAACTTCACTTGCGTTAGCATTCCCATTGACTCCCATTCATTTTGGCGTCACTTTGACAGCGAATAACTTTACATCTGCGGCGTTTAAAGACTCTGTTTGTCCATTATTTATTTCTAAAGATACACGACAATATATAAAGGGCTCCATTACCTTCTATGTTACATTATGGCCCCGTATAAACAGTTTTTGTAAAAAATAGGCTAACGATTGCGTCATAACCACTCGGCTCTCTGTCGCATTACCGTACAGACAGGAGGAGAAGCTCGCAGGCAATTAACTTAATATGGCGTGCTGGCGTTACATTTTAAAATACTATACAAAATAATTAATCAGAATACTTACTCCTGCTCACTCACGACAAAGAACTCCCCGCTCAAGCTCGCCGTCTCTGCAAGATTAACGATGGCAGTTTGCACGCACAGCCACTTAGAAGATTTACATCTGGCAGACAGGTTGCTGAAGTCGTCAAGCTTCGTTTGAGTCTGCGCGTCAGAAACGGAAGTGCTAAAAAACGCTAAAACTGGGCTTCATTCGTCTCAATTGAGTTCCAATGGGGTCGCTGTGTCCATTTCTTTTACTGTCTATGGTCGCTCGCTGGGTGAGGAAAGTGAGTCGTTCGCTGCGTGACTCGTGAGGAAAGTGAGTCGTTCGCTGCGCAAAGTGAGTCGCCGGCTGTGTGAGGTAAGTGAGTCGTTCGCTGCGTGAGGAAAGTGAGTTGTTCGCTGATTGGCTTATAAGTAAACAATCCCCCACGTGGGGTGCATTCTTGTGATTGGCTAAAACAAGGGAGATATCTGATTGGTTGCAGATCATTCCCGGTTTAAAAAAAGGCATTTGTGTGTCGAGCCAAGTCAAGGGAGTCTCAAAATTCACACACAAATGCAGTGAAGTTCACAGACCGCAAGCAGTTTGTAAATCAAGATATATGTGTGTGTGCATCAGAAATACATTTGTGAATCTTGTCCTGTGCATTTGTGAATCTTGAGTGCATTTGTAAATGTTGTTTGCATTTCTAAATTGTGTGTGTATTTCTGAATTTTGTGTGCATTTCTGAATTTTGTATGCATTTGTGAATCTTCTGTGCTTTTTAAATTTTGTGTGTGCATTTGTGAATTTTGTGTGCATTTGTGTATCCTGTGTGTGTATTTATGAATTATGTGTGTGCATGTATGAATCCTATGTGTGCATATGTGACTGTAGTGTGTGCATTTATCTTTATTGAGACTCTTCTGGCTCCATACAATAGAGCCTGGAAAAACGGTTCCCTCGAGCTTTCAATTCACGCTTTAATTACTCTTAATTAATCACAAATGTACTAGAATATTAGCTATCAAAAGTGCAGTACTGCTTTTCAACTGACACTAAATATTCAGAATGTGATCATACAGACTGGAAAGGAGACGAAAGAAGAAAATTAGCTCAAAAATGTATCATACACGCATGAATAAATTGCATACGATGACGAATAACATGTGCAATCACTGGAGCATGAAATCTCCTCTTTAAAATCCCACATAATTAGGAGTGCTGACAAGGTGCTCCTTTGTCCATGCAATGAAATTCAATTAAAATAACGGAAAGAAAGGTGTAGGAGATGTGCAGACACTTCAAAACCTCAGTCTGAGGATGAAATAGAATGTTTTTAAAGGTGTCTGTTATCGTACGGATGCACCTGGCTTGGAGTACTGGCAGCATTTCGCAATTTGTCACAGAATTAGTGGAAAAGCAAAACTCCCAACTTTTATAAGCAAAGTGGACAAAATGCTTTCAAAGTGCATAGAGAGAGAGAGAGAGAGAAGGGAACAGTCTCTGATTGTGTGAACCTGAAAGGACTGAATTTGTTTGTGGCCACTCTGTGCGAAACAACAGAGATATTCTGTGTCAGCTGATGCATAAAACAGACAGAGAAACTGGTCAGAATATTATCATTTAAAACCAAAAGAGCCTTTGAGGTGTCCGCTGATACACAATGGAGCCGTAGTGTGTCAGATACTGACCTGCGATATCAAATATTCATGTAGTCTTCATTCCAGCGAGCTTCATTTCCAGTGTTGTTTGGTTAGTAATCTTGGAATAGAGTTGTGCAGTAATAAATCATGTAGTGTATTGGTTGCTGTTGTGATTGCCTGTGGAAATCAACACACTTATATTTTATAAGGCAGCAATAGTTTAAACCCGATGCTAAAATAAAGAACTACAGGTGCTTTACGAAGGTTCATGAATGCTAAACACTGATATGCGGTTGATTCTGTCTTCTTTATAGACTCTCTTTAGCATTCATCAAAGGTCTCTGATGGCAAACTGTCTGGCTTTCCTCTCCATCAAACAAGTAGATTAATGACTTCAGTTTAAATGCATGACTGTTCTGACCTATTGCTCTTCACCAGACAGCCATCAATAAAATGTGTGTGTCAGTAAGTGAGTAGTTACCAAACACCAAGATTATAGCACGTAAAAACACATTATTGTGATCTCAGATTAAGAACATATTTTGTCTTGGGCTGGTGGGATTTGTTTATTATAGTTATAGCTGTGGAGGATTCCTGTAGAGATACTGCAGAAACATCAGCGGCTTACACACACCTAGTGACGTTTGTACACTTTAATGCATTGCATTGGAGACATTAATAAGGCCACATAAATATTTAGTATTCATGTTTGGAAAGGCCCATAACTGCATATTCTACAAACAGAAACTGATTCTCCCGTACATTAGTTTGGAACTATTTTCTTTGGTGAGACAAAAATAGGTGGTAATACTGTCTAAAATATGAGTTACATAAAATGTGATATAAAACAATATAACAATGTTCTAGCTTAAGTAATATTGCTTAATGTATCAATTTATGAAGTCATTTGCAATGCCTCTTTAATACTTTCAACTGCTACAGTTTTAGATCTTTTTGGGAGTTTATCTCAATAAATTTTGATATGTGCAATTAAATAAATAGTGAATATGTAATAAAGTAGGTCTAAATTGTAATCGATAACAAATCAAAAGGTAGTAATATATACACTTAAGCGACTGATATGCACTTTAAAGTATACTAATATGTACCATTTAGGGGTAAATAAGGTAGAAAGATGTATTTTTTTGCTTTTGAACTCTAGAATACTGCCCCATTGACAGATTTGTGCCTTGAAAATTGTGATATTTATTTACTGTTGTAGGATGTCTGTACTTCCAAGTATTCCTAATCGATCCAGTTCACTGACCTTTCTAGAACATGTTCTATCAAAGGGAAAGCTAAAGAATGTGTGTTATGATATACTTGAATTGAATGGGACATAGTATACCATAAGATTTATTCTGGCACAAGTATGCTCACTCTGTACCAGCAGGACTTAATGTGTTATTCCGTTTAATTCAGAGTTCAATACATCTACATCTCCCCTTACCTCTGACCCCTAGCCCACCAGTTTGTGCAAGTGTTTGTGTGTGTGCTGAGATGACGTTATAGCTGTGCATCGAGTTGATGATTTATGTGCAGGCTACAACCTCTCCTGCAAAAACACAGGCAGACAGCAGCTTTAGGAAACCTTTCTATAGGGGAATGTGTTTATTTGTGTGTGTGTGTGTGTGTGTGTGTGTGTGTGTGTGTGTGTGTGTGTGTGTGTGTGTGTGTGTGTGTGTGTGTGTGTGTGTGTGAGTGTGTCCATGTACACGCAAGCAAAAACAAATGTTTGTTTGGATGGAACTTCACTTGACTGGACTGTGTACATGCATGGAGTAATCTCTAAATTGTGCTGACAGACAAACTGACTGAAAAAAAATTATATGCAATGCAAATATAGCCAATATATGCACTGCAAAGCATTTTTTTTTTTTTTTTTGATAGTCTTGATATCTAAAATATCTACAATATGCATTCCAAAAAAAAGAAAAAGATACATTTATAAAACTGTGTTTGTGTGAGTATAGTAGCAAGATGTGCTTAACAGTGAGTGATGCCCCATTTAGTACTATCAATTTTTATATTTCATTTCCTATAGTCTTTTATTAGTCATGCAGATTACTGGTGCTTATCAGAAGTTCATACACCATGGTAAGGTCTATCATATCAAAAGTTCCTTACAGTTAACTTAAGTCATAGCACAGCTTTCTGGGCCTTTTAAAACTTGTCAGTTGACCAGTTGTCCTTCAGTTTGGAGTCCTTTCCAAGCTGCACTATTTTATTTCCACAATAATCATGCACCAAAGTCCCTGTCATCTGCATGCCAAACCATGTCTTATTGTTTCTCATGGTCACACAGCTGGTTTTATTTACTTATGAGCTGGATGGAAAACCATACATAACACCTGAACTATTCACATGATTCACAATGCCATTTCTGCACGTGTCTTTGAGGTACACTATCACTAAAAAGTTCAGGGACATGAAGATATTCAGTGTTTTGTCTGTTATGTCCACCAATGATGCATTTATTTGATCAAAAACACAGTAAATTTGTAATATTGTGAAATTGTATTACAATTTAAAAGAACTGTTATCTATTTTAAAATGACATTTATTCCTGTGATGGCATAGTTTAATTTTCAGCAGACATTACTAAAGTCTCCAGTGTCCCATGATCCTTTAGAAATCATTGCAATATTATTTGACACTCGAGAAACATTTCTTATTATCAGCATTGAAAACAGTGTGCTGAATTTTTTTTTTTACTAAAACTTTAACTATGATGTGAAAGAATCTTAAATGTTCAACAGAAGACATTGCTTACCGACCACATAGCTGATTTATGAGGCTGAGATGAATAATCAAGAAATGCTATACAGTGTGTAGCAAAGTATAACAACATTTTACTGTAACATTTAAGCATTGTCTAGTTTTAATGAATATTCATATGTTTACAGCAAGAATGTTCTTTTACAGTATGTGTATTCAAAACCCTCATAATGTATTAGACCTTGCAGTGACCTTTTTTGATCCAGGTTTGCTGGATAGCAGAGCATGGGGTGTCTTTCAAAGGAAAAAGCCAGTTTGAGTCTGTCGGAGGTGATGGATACCAGCGGTGGAAAGTGTAGAGCTGACTGCATGAAGGTGAATGAATGTCTTTATATAGCTGCTCTTCAATTTGAGCCTCACACTCACAAGAGAAATGTGTGTGAGAAGCTGATGCCATTATGAATTGAGATCATTTTTCTTAGACTGCTGTGTGATGTCCTCAAATCCAACATTTAGTGCTTTCTTAGGTGAAATATGTTTCATTGTAAGCAACTGAGAGTTTAAATTGTGGCGGGCAGTGTTTCAGAGCACAGTTTTGTCAATATTTACTCACCCTCGTGTTGTTCCAAATCTTTATGACTTTCTGTCTTCTGAAAAACGTTTAAATGGACATTTAGAAACCCATTGACTGGGTGAACTATAATAGACCTTTAAGCGTCATTGCCAACTCCTCAATATACATCCAAGGCTAAATAACACATCTCCACATAAGTTCATCACTCAGTTTCTCACTCCTCAACATACACAAACACACAAAAACAAACACTCAGTTCCTGAATCAATCATACATAAAGGTCAGTTACAGTATGGTCATCACTAATGGGGTCCTAATGGAGAATAGCGCATGAAAGATGAAACCTTTACACAAAGGAAGTAGATGCATACTTCAAAACATTTTAACCTTGGACAAACTGTGCAATCAATACTGTATATCCCTGTGCTCTCATTCATCTATCAATCCATCCATTCTGCAGAGATATCAGAGCATTACCGCAGAATTAAAACAGACAGATTGAAGGTGAAATGAACAACCAAGCTGCTATGTTACTGTACAATAGAGTTAACATCATCTCCTTCCCAAAAGTGCAATATATTTGATGTTAAAGATGCTTGGTAACGAGAGATGCAAGGACCAACAATGTTTTCCTTGTAAAAAAATACAAAATAAATAAATTGTATTGTATTGAATGTGTACACTTCAAAATTAAAAGTACTTGCAAGTAATATAATACTGATTAATCAAAGGCAACTTAAAGGGGGGTGAAATGCTCGTTTTCACTCAATATCCTGTTAATCTTGAGTACATATAGAGTAGTGCTGCATCCTTCATAACTCCAAAAAGTCTTTAGTTTTATTATATTCATAAGAGAAAGATAGTCTGTACCGATTTTTCCCGAAAAAACACAACCGGCTGGAGGCGTGACGTGTGGGCGGAGCTAAAGAATCACGAGCGCCAGTAGGCTTTTGCGTTGAGAGCATGTAGAAACTGTTACATTACCATGAGGGAAAACCCATCATCCAAAACAAACCATGGCTTACAGTCAGATTCAGCCGTTTATTTATGATCCAGAATCAGATCCAGAGGCTGAAACTGAACGAGAGCAGCAACGACTCGCTCCGAGCGGGGCTCGAACCCGGGTCTCCGGCATGGGAGGAGAGATATTTTAAGCAGTTTTACTCACCGCCCGCGGTTCCAACACACGATCGTGACCCTTTTTCGTTGGGATTGCATCATCCTTAAGAAATAAACGATACGCAAATCCGTCGTCAAACTGGACCTTGTGAACAAGCATCTTCGATATGCAGGGAACAAACAAAAACACTTGCACAACTCCGTTGATGCTCTGTAAAAATAAACTCCATCCACTGGTCCCATAATGCTGTTTTTTTTTTTTTTTTAGTAATCTGTGCAGGGTAGTCTTGCCCTGGCAACCAAAAACACACTTCTTTTGTGACTTTTCACGACGCTCTCGCTCTGATCAGTGAATCGCTCTGATCAGTGAATGTCTGTGCTCTGCTATACGGGAGCGCGCGCTCTTCCGGCAGAAGTGCCTTAGGACCCATATAAGAAAATTCCGCTCCATCTAACGTCACACAGAGCCATACTCGAAAAAAACCGGAAGGAGTATTTTGGGAACAAATATACTCCTTCAAACGTACAACTTAATTTTTGAAACTTTGTCCATGTTTAGCATGGGAATCCAACTCTTTAACAGTGTAAAAAACTCAGTATGCATGAAATAGCATTTCACCCCCCCCCCCCTTAAGTGTAGATTAATACACTTTTTAATAGTAAAATAAATAGTTTTAAAAGTACATTTAAAACCATAGTTTTAATAATCTTTTTTTTCCCATTCTTTAAAGGAACAGTTCACTTCCAAAACAAAAATTAACAGATAATGTACTCACCACCTTGTCATCCAAGATGTTTTTTGAGGAAAACATTTCAGGTTTTTTATGGTTCAAGAAAGTAAGTGTCGGTCTAAAAACTTCCATCTAATTTTCTCCTCCAACTTCAAAAACACTCTTTACAAAAAATGGTAAAACAGCAATGTAGGATGATTCCCACCTGGTGTGGGACCTGCAACAGAATTTTCGGCCTTTGGAGAGGTATGTGGAGGACTTCCTGAAATCTTTCCCATCAGATGTGTTGGCACGAAGCCTCACTCGGTGCGTGCTTTCAGTTGGGACTGGATGAGGAAACTAATCGATGCATATATCCTGTGTGTGATTTGCCTTTGGTCAAGGTGATTAATTTCATCCTCCATCTAAATGGTTAAAATTTTGTCATAGAGGAAAATAAGAGTTGTCCTCATCCAGCCCCCTCTCAGAAATGCTTGGCTTCTCCATCTCACCTCCACATGCCTTACCAATTGTTCCATCCATTCTTATCCTCTCGAGTTTCCCCGAGCCTGTAAGTGGAGTTCCAACAGAAATCCGCCTGCCTCCCTTCCTCTGTGTCCAGCTCCTCCCGAAGTGGAACCTCCTGAAGCGGTGGCGTCTGTTCCAGAATGGTCTCCAAAGTCAGCTCCAGAATGCTCCGCCGAGCTCAACCGGGAGCCCACTCACATCCCAGAGTTCAACCAGGAGCCCACTCATGCCACAGAGCTCAACCTGAAGCTCGCTCGGAAAGTTCCACCCAAACGTCCTAGGTCTGCTAGCTCTGCTCCTCCAGAGCTCAATCCAGAACCCATCTTGGCCCGAAAGCACCTAGTGTCCCGCAAGAAAATTGGTGTGTGTGTGGGAGGGTCACCATTTTATTTAAGTTGCTCCTTTTCTGTCACTTGTTGTTTGGTCACCATTATACTAAGTTGTGTTTTCCCTTGATTATCTGCCTGAGTTTGTACTCCACTATTAAATTGAGAGTTTTGGACTGTCTCCTTTGCCTTGCTTCCATGACGATGTGGCAATACACTTTAACTAAATTTCAAAGACAACTAAATCTAAATATGAATTACATTGAAATGTGTAAGAATTATCACTTAAGTGCTACTTCAATAAATGAAAAAACACCCAGCTAATTATTCAGCCAATTGCATTTAATATAAATTTAATTCATAAAACATTTTCAATTAATTGCAACTAAAATGCAAGTGTCTGAAAACATGACATTAAGTCCACACTTAAGCATATTAAGTACATTATGTTTGTATTAAACATTCTTTTCTATTTAAGGTGTGCAAAATTTTACTTATTTTTAAAGGAATGATATCACTGATGTTGTATAGAAAAGAACTGTCAAGATACATAAAAAATAATCATTCTTGTTCCACTGAAACAATTACAGTATGTGTAATTTGTAAAAGCATAAAGTTGAGTAAATAATGACAGGATATTTGTTTCATAATTGCTATTAAATCATAGATGAACTATTTATTGAAGGTCACGGTGTTATTGGTCAGATGATGATTTAAGTACATGAGCGGAAAAGTTCAAGGAATAGGTTACAAATACAGATCAGATTTTTCTCCATGTCTCTCTCGGTCTCCTCCTATTTTTTTTTTAACTCCAGAGAATGCTGAGCTGCAGAGATAACGGGAGCTGCAGGAGTAGAAAATCAGCTTCAAAGAGCTCAGCCTCTTTTCATCTCCCACAAACACTTCAGATGAGCAGCTCAGAGAGGGAGGAATGAAATGTAACCTTGATCAAACTGATGCATGTTCAACCGGTGCAATTTTGTTTGTGTGTGTCACTGTGTGTGCACTGCATTGCAACATGAGATTCATTTTAAGCATTCAGTTACACTTTAATTTGTTTTAAGAAAAAAATATAGTTAAGGTGATGCTGATGTTTATTATAATCTTATTTCTATATATTTTGGCCTCTTACTGTATGTAACAACAATGAGTTTTACATAGTAATTAACTCAAATGATATATAGGGAATTTGAATAATTAATCAAGAATTTGATTAATATATATCTCAGATGACAGTTACATTTAATTTTATTGATTATGAAAAATAGCTCAATTGCCAATACCAATACTAATCACAGGGCACTGTAATTACTCATTAATATGTCAATATTACATTCTTCATATCAATTATGTCCAGCACACCACTGTAGACCTATCAATTTTCAATAAAGTTATCACGCCTTATAATTCAAGGAAAAGTATTCTCTGGCCATGAAAATATTATCCTATCCTTATGATAAATTTAGTTTCTAAATTTAGAGCTTGTAGCTAAAGACCAAAACATTTCAGTGACTCGTAATGAGAGTGGGGTGGAGTCCAAGCCAATCATTTTATAAATGGGTTTTTAATAATTCAACTAGTAATACATCAAACTACAAATCACACAGAGTAAATATGCGTACGAAAATACAGACAATAAACATTTACAAGACATAACGGAATCCAAATAAAAGAGAGAGAGAGAGAGAGAGCGAGAGAGAGAGAGAGAGAGAGAGAGGGAGAAGTGGAGAAAGCGAGAGAGATCACAGAATGAGCCCAGGTATGAAAATCAGTCAGTAAACCTTAGTGGAACCAACAACGAATCAAATAATAGCAACACTTTAAAACAGCATTTAAATCTCCATAGAAAATGATACTTGCATGGCCCAGTGGGTGAGCGTGGTACCGGCGACGCACGTGTGATGTCACGTGGTCCTTTGAAAACTGCGCGCGTGGGCCGGAGGCCGTGTGACGCGCGTGCAAGCTGCGCTGGATCTTGGCGTGAGCGTGGAGTCACGTGTTCCTTTGTTGCAAAGAGGTGTTCGTTCATCTTCGCGCGGTATTTGAAAGGTTCAACAAACAATGTTCCAGAATTCGTCTTCATTGTGTGGAGAGGCGAATAGTTGAATAAACTTAGTAAAGAAAAGAAAAGAAAACAACGAAAATGAAAGTTTCCAAATGAGCCATGAAAATGGCTTTCCTCTCCTCAGTCCGTGTGCTGAGGGGGGAGGAGAACTGAGCGCGGCCCGAAGCCGCGCGGAGCGACGTGTCCGAGAACGGAGAACTGGAAGAAGAGCAAGAAGAGAGAAGAAGAGAGAGGCGGACCTTGTTCGGTCGACTCTTATAGCTTGAGATGTTCACGCCTCTTTTCGCGTGAACCACCCAATGAACATCCGCGATCTGAAGCGGCGGGAAAGTTCCTTTGTCTCTGTTGAGACAACCCCCTGATGATTTAGGGCCTGTCCGATTTCATCAGGAATATTAAAGCAAGTTCATTATTCCAGATTAAATACATTTTTCATTACTTTGCTCTAGATAAATGGGTCTGTCAAAGCATGACGATTAGAACAAGACTAGACATAATATATATATGACCAAAGATCTAATTTTTAGATCGAATTACACATTTAAAGATTTGTTTAACACATGATAACACTGCAGATGTTGGGAAACATCTAAATGTACCAAAAGGGAATACGTAATACATTTATAAAACATGAAAACAGAAAGTTAATGAATACATTCCATAGAATGCATTGTTCAAAAGAAGCCAGTGACTTGGCTTCTCTCCTGTCCTGTGTGGTCGTAAAATTTTACGAGCTACCAAGGAGTGTGGGGGTTGCAGAACATTTCCTTTTGAGAAAGTTAAAGTGAGGAGAGACATTTCCTAAAGTATGAGCTTGCAACTTATACTCTTCACATAACAAGGATTAACCATTTTATGCAATCCAAAAACATAATTAAAATACATATTAATAATAAAATGAAAGTAAGGAACTTATACAAAAAGGTTTCCTTTGTCTCCAGTGTGTTGGAGGAATTTGGGGGGGGGTTCAGGTATCCTTTGAGGCTCGCATGGGTATCGTAAAGTAATTTAAGTCCAGCCAGGCTGGCATTTAGTACCAACAGTCTGAATTTATAAAACAGAATTTAACCCATGAATCGCTGACCTGCATATCTGTTACATCTCCCCCTTTACGTCAGATGAAGTCCCTGTGTGGACATCATCGGACGGCAATCATCCGGATGGGCAGATGACAGGTGAATCGTGATGGTCATGCAGCAGGTGGGTCATGATGACAGGTGGTTCCTGAAGCTGAGGATTCAGCTTGGTGAGGTTCGGTATTGTCTTTGACTTTGCGTCCCTTTTCCGGGGATTCCATCGGAGACCTCCAGCCACAGTTGTCGTGAGTTTGGCTGTAGAGGTTTGCATCTCGTTGAGTATCCTGTATAGGATGAAGGTCACGCCAAGAGTAAGGGCGGGACCAATGACGGTGGAGATGCACCGTGCAGTGTCGGCAGCAGTCCAGGCTAGGACCGCAGACGACTGGTTCAGAATGGGCTGTCGAGACAGTGCTTGGAGGGCTGTATCGACAGGAGTAATGTCAATGTGTTGGGTGGTACCTTTCAGTACTTGGTCCAGCAGGTTGGCACGGGTGGCGGTGTCATGCTGGTCGTAGGTCAGCATAGCTGAGCGCACAGGAGTGTTGACGAGCCATCTGTTACCCACAATCTCTGCTTGCGTTTCTGTGACTTGTGTACGAGGCTTGGCTTCGGCAGGGCAGCGCGTATCGCTGACCCAGGGTTGCAGCTCGCAGATTCCTTCAGAGTTGTGTCTGAGGAAGGGTTTGCTAAGGCAGAGATAATGAATGTCTTTGGTTAAAGTACACATGTGCATGTTTGGGGCCAGGTACAGCTGTGTGTTGCTGTCGTGGTAGGCCACCACATTTGGAATGTGTGTTTTGGTGTGGGTGTTGCTCTTCCACATCCTGACACTGACAATGTCTTTAGGTCTGTAGACTTGGTTTGACTCGCTGATGAGTTGGTTCAGGAGCACGTTCACTTCTCCCTGTTTGGGGTTTGCGTGCCGTAGGAAGGCGCTATCCAGAGAGTTGGCCAGGTGCATTCGTAGCAGGTCAGCTGGCATGGTGATGGTGTAAGACAGCACAGTTAACACAAGGCTTAAGGGTATCATGTATGGTGGGGTTTTACTCGTGGTTAGGCTGTCTTTGGAGGAGCTAACCTCCCACAGCATGTCTGTTGTTAACGCTGTAAACAGCTGAGTCTGGGTAAAGTCCTTCTGGAAGACAGTAAACAGTGGTTTCGAGGAGTTTACAGTCTGGTTCGCTGCATTGACACTGGACATAACAATGTTAAACATTCTGGTGGCAGCAGCGGCTCTAAGCAAAGCTCCCGGGAACTGTTTGGAGCGGTGGTGGTGTCCACCTAACTCCATTTGTGTAACCGTCACTTTCTCATATTGGCTGAACAGGTGTTTGACATCGGCCTCAGTGTGAGTGAGGGAGTCCTCTCTCCATCGGAACCTTGTACAGCTGTATTCGGTTACAGTTCTGGGGTAGTGTGCCCTGTCATCGGTAGTCAGGAGTCTCAGCGGTTTTCTCGGTGGCAGCTGTCCTCTCTTTGGCTGACAGCACAGCACGGCAAACCACAGCAGCATCCTGGTACAGATAATAGGGAGAGAGAGAGAGAAAGGGGAGAAAGAAACAAACAAGGCCTGTCTTTGGTTGGACAGGACAGTCTCTTTGCTTCGTGGGCGGCGACTGGGTTTAGCTCGCCCTCGCCCATATTTTGCCACATCTTGCTGCTGGCATGACGCTTGCTTCAGTGTTTTGTCAGTGGCTCTGGTGCTGCGTGGTGCAGCACATGCTGCGTCATGGAAATATATTGGCCTTATCCCCCTTTTGCTCCGTGGCATTACACGCCCTGGCATTGTGATGTCAGACGGTGCACAACCCACAATATTGTTCTGTGCACGCAGCATGGTTTGTGTATCATGCAGTGGTCTGGGGCTTTGGTTGTCAGTGACTGTAGACTGGTTGCCAGGGTGGATGGAGGGGTCTGAGAGGTGGTAAAGCAAAGTCATTATCAAGGTTTCAGAAGCCCGCATGTCCGCTATGTTGGTCTGTGTAGACAACGGAGCCTGCGTAAGCGATTCTGAGGTAGGCAGTTTAGCTAGTAAAGTTCTTGTGCTGTGTGTAATCACTTCGACCTTGAATGTGGGTGGGTGGGTTGGGAGTGACCACAGAATGTTGTTTAGTGTGCCAGTTTTGGCAAGGGTGTCAGTGTGATCTTTAAAGTCCTCGTCTAGACTTGGTAACTTTGAGTGTCCTTTTTCCTTCTTCCAGTACACGATCACATTGTGTGTTTTTGTGATGTTATCACATTGCTGGAACAGGTGTTGGTGTTTGACATGCTTGTTTGCAAGTGTGAGTCCGAGTTCCACACATTCAGGTGAGGATTGGAAGAAACCCAGCGTGTGGTGTAAGGTTTGACCACCTTGCAGGTTGAGCCGAACAGCGACCCCTTTGGTGTAAGCTGGTACCACCGTACCCTGTTTGTTGACTAAGGTACAGAGGCTTGAACTTGGGCCTGTTGTTAGGGCGTTGTACTCATGGCTGGCTGCTGGGGTTCCCGTGACCTCTGTGACCTGACCGTCTGGCTCTGTGGGAGTTCCCGTGACCTCTGCGACCTGACAGTCTGGCTCTAGCAACCTGTGTGGCTGGAGAGAAAGAGGTTCTCGCACTTGAGCAAAGTCTTTTAGCTGTTTGAAGTTTAGAAAAGGGTCAAAGTGTTCTAGCAGGTCTATGTCGATGAGCAATGTATGAGTGTTCATTGGTGGGACATACATGGGATGTATTAGACTCATCGGAACGAATGTCAGGTGAATGGAAACAACCTGTTCAAACTGGATGTCATCCTGTCTGTACACCTGTACATTCAGTTCATAAGTTTGAGGTGTAAGAGTTCGATCTTGTCTCTTAGCTTCAAATTGGAGTCTTTTGAAAAGGTAAGATGAGATCACCGTCAGGTTTAATCCTGTGTCGATCAGGTCTTCCCTGTTGACTCCTTTTCGGCCCACCCCCTTTTTGACAAGGCTGCCCAGGAATGTTGGCATCAGGGCAGGTGGGACGATCGGTGGTTGGTGGTCTTGTGTAGCTCGCTGCGAAGGCAGGTAGTCGAAACAGCATTTTCTGGTACCTTGTGTTTGTGGTACCTGTGCGGTCTCGTTCAGGGTGTGCAGGTGTTGACTGTGGAGCTTGGGTGTTGCTGTCACCTTGTGCTGTGACAGTTAGCTCTGTGGTCTGTAGATGACGGGCAGTGTTCTGGGTGCTTGGCTCATCTTCCTTGTGAGTTTTCATGTGAAGAAGCACTTTCAGCACCCTCAGGATCTCTGCTGTCTCAGACGTGGCTGCACTGTGTTGCCCTCTGCTGGCTTGGAACGGTATTGACTCTCTGTAAAAATGTCTGTGACTGTGGTGTTGTAGGGCGCCATCTAGGGTTAACTCCAAGCAGTGCTCAGAGACAGAGACTTTGGGTTTTTTCACAGTCTTTTCACAGATAGTCTTTTGCTTGGTGCAAGCTTTGTGGGCTAAGTTCCGTAACTCTTGTGTAGTCCTGTTACGGGGACACGCTGGGACTCTGAGATGAAAACTCCAACTGGCATGTAGGTTTGGGAGGAACAGAGTTTTTAAGTTGAAATCCTGTTCCATACCTGGTTCGTTGCATGCTCCGAAGTAGGTGTTTCGTAGCTGACTACAGAAAGTCTGTGGGTTTTCAAATCGGCCCTGTTTGAGGTCCATAGCAATAAGGAGCCCATGGTCTGAGTTTGGATCAGAGAATTCAAGAATCAAAGTCTGTAGCAGTTGCTGGTAGTACGCTTTGACAGTCTCTGGTTGACGATCCAGAAAGCAATGCACATCACGGCTGGCCGTGATTTTTAACAGGTACAATGTGTTCACATCTGTCACGTTGGCGACAGTTTGCAAATGAAAGTCAATGGCTTGTAAAGAAGCATGAACATCATGTCCTCCTGCAGGATCTGGATTGAATGTAGAGATGCTTCTGGCTAGCTTGTGAAGTTCTCTGTGAGCAGTGCAGGGTTTGGTGACATGCGTTCTCTGGAAGGGTTCTCTTCCCTCCGTTGTTGACAGATGTTCTTGTAAGCTGGTTCTTGTTACACCCCCTTTTCCAGCTCTGGGTTCTTGGCTGAAAGGGTTGGAGTGGCGGCCCGGGAGAAATTTTGTGGTGTGCGTTTCTCCGATCCAGCCACTCTGTAATCTGTGAAATTGTCTCAGTTCTGTGTGAACAGTGTAAAGTTCATCTTGGAGCTTGTCTCTCTGCAGAGTAAGCTTGTTGAATTTAGCTTGGGCCGCTTGCAAGTGTGTTTTGCAGGCCCAGGTTTTATAGTCTTTTTTTTTTTTTAGTTCAGTCTCTGCTCTTTTTAGGAGAGCGTCGCCTTGCTGGAGTTTTTTGTTGAGTTCTTTTCTGGCTTCTCTCTCCAGATGTTCTCTTTGATCTGTGTCGAGGCGAAGATCTTGCAGGGCATTGTGAAGTCTTTCAACTCCTTTCTGTAGCTCTGGATCTGTGTCGTCCTCTTTCTCGCGCTGGTTCTGGGTCTCGAGGAGAAGCTGATCAAGATGACTCTGGGTTGGGGCCTGGTCCTTCCAGGCCTCCTCCGCGATGTTGCTCCGTTCACCTTTGCGGTGCCTGGGCGACGAGAATGGGAACTAGGCTTCCGAAGATCCTGGCGAGTTCTCTGTAGTAGTCGCTTTGGTTTGGATCGCGTGCCATCAGTTCATCTAGCTCGGTGTCTAGTTGCTCTGGGTGCTGCAGGTTAATGGCATCCTTGGGCAGGAAGGGGGTCGTCACTGCTTTCAACCATGTCGAGAGGTGGCCCCCGTGGACTGCTGGACTGGATGCCTGGAACATCCTGATTCTCTGTCGGTGAGAGAAGCACAGCACACACACACAAAAAGACCAATGCAAGTTCGTTCTACGTTTAACGAGCTATATTCATACGGGCTGTGCCGTTTATGAGAATTTTGGGGCTGACTGATGCAAACAGTCAGACAGTTAAGTAGCCAATTAACTTGGGTCAACGAAGGACCTGAAATGGAGATTTGACAGGCAGTAGCCTAGCGGGTCGTGTGATGACACCGGCTGCTGGTGGTCGCTCTACTATTTAACTTCGTTGGTGGCTCCCAGGTTACTGTCTCTATGTGAAATGAAAGAAACAAATCACAACAGAACAGGTGGTAGAAAAAGATCAAAGTGAAACACAACACTTGAAATGAGATGAAAACAATAGAAACACAACGTGTTAGTGAGAATAAGGAGGCCTAAGCCTACTGCTAGGTTTTAAGATAGGGCCAACAGGTGAGTGGGCTATCTGGGTAGGAAACCTAGAAATATGGTGTGGCTTAAAGAAGCAAAAGGGTCAGAACACTTAAAATATATCCGGGGGAATATCTAATATTCTGTGGCTTATAATAAGTGGATAGGTTTTATCACTTTTGGTTCACCTGGTTGAATTGAAGTCATTCAGGTGGGAACCAGTGGCTTGGTCAACCTCCCCGGTGCTCCCCAAACACTGAACCGCAGTGTCCCCGGTCCTCCGTTACTCTGGCGTGTCGCAGGACAGCACGGCTTGGGACTTTTAGCACAACCTTTGGAGTGCCAAAATTGCTGATGTCTCTTGAGACAAGAGGGACCGAGTTTCACTCGCAGCCAGTATCGGTAACACCGGTCGGGCAGCCTTGCTCACTGGAAACCTGAGATGACTGTCCAATCACCGAGGGGGTTCTACAATCAAATACACAAAGGATGAACAAAGGAAACTTAAAGTTAATTAAGGTTTGGTTTGTTTAACATCAATTGAGTAACTATATGTAGAGAGGAAAGGTAACAGCTTTACCTAATCATGATAAAACAAAACAAATGAATTATGATAATAATGGTAATTATCAAAATAACCTAAGTCAAAAGAGAGAAGAAAATAATAAACATCAAATTAAAAGACAGTAATGAAACAAGGGAGAAGGAGTAGCTGGTTTTCACCACAAGGGGGGGGGGGGGGGAGTACTGCTTCTCTGTCTTTAACCTGCTGAGCAGAAAACTTAATTCAAATTAAAAATTCAAAACTGGTTTAAATCAAAATTTAAAATAAGCATGTATGAATTAAAAAGGAAAATCTGAATAATATACTATAATAACCATTGATAGCTTGTAAGTCATCATTAATGATCATGAAATTAATCAAACAGTGTGAGATTAATCAAAGAGGGTAAAAGTGGACATGCAATTTCAAAACAGAATGGAAAAGACAGAGGTCTGTTAGTCGATTTAACAGGAGACTGCCACTAGATGGCTTACCTTCTAAGTGGGTCAATCAGTGGTTGACCTGACACATCTAGATTCCACTATTAACAATTACATTTTAATTCAAATCATGTTTGAACTAAACTCAAAGTAAATGTAAACAGTCAAAGGCAGGGAACATTCTTTTGTTTCCCTGTAATAATATTCGCACGAGCAAGAGTGTAAATGCAAATAATTATCGAGAATTTAGACATCCAATTCAAATATACATCACAGGGGATTATAAATTAGCAATCAGAGCGCATTATCTGAAATGGCCACAGGTTGGCAGCTTTGCACTCATGCAAGCTGGAATCAGAAAGCAGGGTGTACCCTGAAATTTCTAACCCACACGTTCCCTCTAGTGTTTAGATAGAGGAATTACAATTTCAATATGACTTAGAATTTATCTGATCGTTTGTCAGGCTGATTTTCTGCATCAAAAATCACAAGTAAACAAACAGAAAGTTTTAATCTCTGAGGTGCTATATTAACATAGGTTGAAGGAAGGATCCGTTCACTTCCAAAACACAACTGTAATAAAAACAGGAATTTTCCAACTGTTGACTCCAATAAACATTTATCAAAATAGCACTTATGATTTAAATGTTTTAGGTTTAAAAATCGGGTAGCTAAGCCAATTTTAGACCAGGAGTTTTTATCGTTTTTAATCTTGAATATCACTGTGGTTCGCCACGAATTCAAAACGATATTTAATAACAAGGCCTTTTTACTGGAATCAGAGGAACATCGCTCATGTTCAGATTTACATGTTGCAACTAATAAAAGATTTCTTCATCTTTTAATTATTCATATTAAAATGTTCTCACTGTAAAAAGATTTTGGTCTTTCTTAACAGGATACTTTAACATTATACTGCAGTTTACTTTCATTAAAATAACAGTGACTATACTGTTAAGTTTCTACAAATACCGTAGCGCGCTCACTGACCAGCTTTTTGCCTCAGTCAGTTGAGTGAGTTCGCGTCTTGCGACTTATCTCACAAGTAACGTTACGATAATTTCATAGCGCACGTGCAGAAATTATTAAAAACCATATACACAGATTGATTGCTCACAAACGAAGTTTGGAAATAGCCGCGTTCCTCCACCAAAATGTAACCAACATTGAGTTTTACAAAGTAATTAACTCAAATGATATATAGGGAATTTGAATAATTAATCAAGAATTTGATTAATATATATCTCAGATGACAGTTACATTTAATTTTATTGATTATGAAAAATAGCTCAATTGCCAATACCAATACTAATCACAGGGCAACTGTAATTACTCATTAATATGTCAATATTACATTCTTCATATCAATTATTGTGATCTCTTACTGTAAAGTTACTGCAGATCAAACCGTGGTATGTCCAGCACACCACTGTAGACCTATCAATTTTCAATAAAGTTATCACGCCTATAATTCAAGGAAAGTATTCTCTGGCCATGAAAATATTATCCTATCCTTATGATAAATTTAGTTTCTAAAATTTAGAGCTTGTAGCCTAAAGACCAAAACATTTCAGTGACTCGTAATGAGAGTGGGGTGGAGTCCAAGCCAATCATTTTATAAATGGGTTTTTAATAATTCAACTAGTAATACATCAAACTACAAATCACACAGAGTAAATATGCGTACGAAAATACAGACAATAAACATTACAAGACATAACGGAATCCAAATAAAAGAGAGAGAGAGAGAGAGAGAGAGCAAGAGAGAGAGAGAGAGAGAGAGAGGGAGAAGTGGAGAAAGCGAGAGAGATCACAGAATGAGCCCAGGTATGAAAATCAGTCAGTAACCTTAGTGGAACCAACAACGAATCAATAATAGCAACACTTTAAAACAGCATTTAAATCTCCATAGAAAACGATACTTGCATGGCCCAGTGGGTGAGCGTGGAGGTACCGGCGACGCACGTGTGATGCACGTGGTCCTTTGAAAACTGCGCGCGTGGCCGGAGGCCGTGTGACGCGCGTGCAAGCTGCGCTGGATCTTGGCGTGAGCGTGGAGTCACGTGTTCCTTTGTTGCAAAGAGGTGTTCGTTCATCTTCGCGCGGTATTTGAAAGGTTCAACAAACAATGTTCCAGAATTCGTCTTCATTGTGTGGAGAGGCGAATAGTTGAATAAACTTAGTAAAGAAAAGAAAAGAAAACAACGAAAATGAAAGTTTCCAAATGAGCCATGAAAATGGCTTTCCTCTCCTCAGTCCGTGTGCTGAGGGGGAGGAGAACTGAGCGCGGCCCGAGGCCGCGCGGAGCGACGTGTCCGAGAACGGAGAACGGGAAGAAGAGCAAGAAGAGAGCAGAAGAGAGAGGCGGACCTTGTTCGGTCGACTCTTATAGCTTGAGATGTTCACGCCTCTTTT